>NW_026557765.1:7621277-7866694 GCF_026930045.1 Uloborus diversus
AAAAAAAATAATAATTTGAACTTTGACATCTTGAATTCAAATTATGTTTTTCGCAATCACGAGTGCGTGTATGTAAGCGTGTGCGTTTGTATGTGCGTGGGGGGTATGTTTGTGCGGTGGGGGTTATGTGTATGTGTGTAGGCATGCGTGTTTGTGTGTGGGTAGTTGTGTGTATGTGTGCTTGTGTGGGGTATTTGTATGTGTGGGTAGTTGTGTGTATGTGTAGGTGTGTGTATGTGTTTTGTGTAGGTGTCTGTATGTATGTCTGTGTATGTGTGTGTAGGCATGCGTGTTTGTGTGTGGGTAGTTGTGTGTATGGGTGCTTGTGGGGGTATGTGTATGTGTGGGTAGTTGTGTGTATGTGTAGGTGTGTGTATTTGCTTTGTGTATGTGTAAGTGTCTGTATGTATGTATGTGTGTGTGTGTGTAGGTGTATGTGTAAGGGTAGACAAGTAAGTGACGCAACCTGGAGACGGTTTTCGTTATAGAACCAGCATCATGAGGCAGCCAGCCGACGGTGGTGCTGCAGAGGGAGGCGGGGGGGGAATAAAATCATAGGAATTCAAAACTGTCAAGTGAGAACAATAAGCAATCGTGATTGCTCAAAAAAAACTTTAAATAAATCCAAAATATAAAACGGACTAGGTTCAGCTACGAAATATGCGAAAAAAATATCCGTTTAGCATAGTTTATCTAGGAAATACAAAGGAACTTACAGAAACCGTGACCACTAGAAGGCTAATAAGTTAGTTAAAATAAATAACTACATTTGTGCGAAGAATTAAAATTAACAAATAACAATGTCAGAAAGCAGAAATTGCAGATTACTGAAAACACGTGTTTCCACGTTACAAGGAAACACTTTTTCAATGAAAAAGAAATGAACTTATGGATGAAACGACATCCCATAAAAGCGTCAGATAAGCAAACAGCTTAAAAGATAAACATAGCGAATTAATCAAACACCAATGAGAAAATTATAAACCAAAAAACTCCTGCTCTTTGTTTGCTTTCTTACTGGTTCTTTATTGGCTTATAATATTCTCATTCGTTTTTGATTAATCCGATATTTTTATATTTTAAGCTGTTTGATTATCAGGTTCTTGGCTTTCGTCAAATTTGTTTCCATCCAGAAGCTTATTTCTTTTGCATTAAAAAATTTAGATCACTTATCGAAGGTAGTGTCGATTGCTCAATGTTAACATCTTCGGCAGTCGACAGTTATAGCCAAATCAGGTGTGCAATAACGAAATATTCAATTCATAGCAACGAAACAAAAAGTTAGCTTTCTTGAAAAGAGACAAAATGTGTAGTTTCAAACATCGCGTATGCATCTTTCATTTTCATAAATTATGAATAATATAAATAAAAGTGACACTTTTTAAGTAGTCATAACTAGGGTAAAGACCCCAGTAATTGGCACTTTAAGAGTTTATCCCCAAACTTACCTCTGTTTTCAGTACTTAGAAAAAAAATATTCTCTTGCAAATATTTTTGTATCAAAGAGTGCACATGTGTGCATCTATTTGGTTTACTAAAATCAAAAATGTTTGAATCGATACTTTTATAAAAAATATGCATATAAAAAGTTGCCAAAATCACCAGTAATTGGCCCTTGATACCCCAGTGTATGACCACTTGTGATCCAGTAATTGGCACATGTTAAAAGAACTGAAAAATCGCTTTATTTTTTCATTTTAAATTACATACAAATTTTATCATCATAAGAAACATGAGTAATGTTAATGTAAAGTAGGTAATCTTTACTAATAATAAAACAGAAAGGCTCTCCGTCGGGATCTCTGTCTGTCAGGATCTCTGTCTGTCCGGATCTCTGTCGGTAAGGATCTCTGTCGGTAAGGATGTCTTACTGACTACTAAATTTATTACTGACAAACTTTCATTTGGATTTTTTTCTGGTGAAAATCACTCCAATTGACAAAAAGCCGCAACTTCAAAAATTAATGATTTTTTATGCTTTTTTTGACAATTACTGTACAAAAAACTACGCAAAAAACTGAATAATGACACCTCACTCAGCTTTATCGCGGAAATGACGCTATTTCCCTGGTACTTGGCACACATGCCAATTACTGGGGACTAGCAAAATTGAAGCACCAGTAAATGTCACCCATCATTATTTTAAAATTCCAAATAGGGACGAAAATATACTTCTACACAATTAAAGTAACACCTTTCAACTAAACAAAACTTTTGACAACGAAAATTTAAAATATATTTTAAGTCAGATTTTAATGGATTCATATGTGCATGCTTCCCTTAAGAAAGAGAAGAAGCTTTTGCAACAAAAATGGCTGATTTGACACAAGCCACAATTGTTTCTCTTTCCTGTGTACTGCTACCATTTAGTAACATGATTTGAAGTTATAATTTTTAAAATTAATGTACATTCAGTTGGTATATAGCCTTCCATTTTAAAAAAAATGGATACTAGTATTTTTTAGGACATTTTTGTTGGAAGTGCCAATCACTGGTGACGTGCCAATTACTAGGAATGTTACCCTAGATATGTTTTTTTTTTTTTTCTAAATACTGCAGAAGTTAATGCAAAATAAAGAGCTAATGTTACAGCCGTGCAAGGATTGTAAGATATGATTAATGTCAAACTTTTTCCTATAGATATAAACCATTATGAAATTGATGAAAATACACACTGCGCTGAGCACAGAGAATCATTTCTTTAACATATACGGTTCATTGACTTCACATTGGATGGGAAAAAAGAATTGGAATAGTTGTGGATTTTTTCCTTAATATGTAAGGCAAAGCTTTGTGAAATGGGTTTGTGACTTAAAAAAAAATAAATAAATGTTTGAAAACGAAAACATTTCTAGTTGTTGTTAATGGTTTAACTTTATTTTTGTTTCAGAAAATATTATGTGACAACAATCGGTTCAAAGGGAGCCATGTCGTCTATCACAGTCCATTGCGTCCATACAATCAACAAAAAAACTTAGTTTCCGAGACTTATTTTTTCTTAAACTATAACTCTGTTGTCACTTGCTTCATTAAAAGAATTCTTCGTAAAACGTAGAAAGGGACAGAGTGAATTGGGCAAATAATCAGATTTAGTCGTATAAAATGTAAGCTTAATTGTTTTTCGTAATTGCTTTTAGTAAGTGTTTAATGTTCAAAAAAAATCTATGGTCAATGGCCTTTCTTAAACACTTTCTTTGGCTTTTGCTCCATTATACTTATGCTTTGCCATTTAAAATATCAAACTATAAAACATGCCATATTATGAGATTTTTTATCATGTCATCTCCACCACAATCTAGCTCCGCCCTGAAATTATTAGATGCAGGATTTTGTGGTCAAAAAATGGAATCGGAATTGTAAAGAGTCAGAATTGTAAAGAGTCAGAATTGTAAGATCGGAATTGTAAAGAGAAGATATCGTCAACAAAATGTATCCAAAAAATATTCATTTAAAAAATGCAAAAATCCTTGGAGAAAGACGTGCCTTAAAAGTGTTTAAAATTAATGCATTTATTTAACTCGACAAATCATGTTATTACAATAAGATCTAACAGTTATTTCCAAGCACTTATTTCAACAGCAAAAACCATGATTTTGTCTTCAAATAATATTACCGTGATATTTTCAAATGTTTATCCTCAAACGCATCATACAATTACAAAATATGTTCATCAATAAGAAAACATTCTGGTCCCCGGAAAATAAAATTCCTATATAAATATTTAAGTGCTATTTCCTTAAAATCTTCAACTTAAACTCTGAACGCGTTGGAAAGTTCCAAAATAAGACGAAGTTAGTGCAAATTACAGCGAGTGAAGTTTCAACACCAGAAAAGGTAAATTTATAGATCTCAAGTTCAGACGACGTAATTAGCTTGAAACCTAAAAAAGAGAGAAAAAGAGAAAAGAATGAAATCCAAAGTTTACTAAAACTTAAATCGATAATTACTCTATTTCAAGTTAAAGTCCATTGAAATTGAATTCTAAGCACAGGGTTAGAAACAGAATACTACTTAAATACATTTTCAAGCAATCCAAAAAACTGCTTTATACTACAACTCATGAAATCGTTCGACACTTATACACGTGATGTAAAATTTCTCAAGAAATTATTTTTCGGAAATAATTTCTATCGACTATTCGAACAAGAGGGAAGAGATTGGGGAAAAGAAGTAAAATTAAATATCTGAGCAAATCAACGTTTAAAATCGTAAACAAGCGTTCACTTACAAGAAAAATTGCACTTTATGCTTTTCAGTAGGTGTTAAACTGCTGTTGATACTACAGTCGACTCCAGATGACTCAAAGCCTCATGGGGGGTTCTGGGATGGGTAACTGGGATGTTCTTTTATCTAGAAGTTTTTAACCGGTTCCAAAATAATTTAGTGTTCACAAGAAATAGTTGTCTCTATATCTCAAACTTTTTTTAAGTCGATTTTTTACGAAAATTTCGTTTTCGTTTTATGAAACATATTTAGCCAAAAAAAAGTTTCGTTTTCATTCCCCACCATGCTTTGCGTATCAGCTTGTTTGAAAAGTGTATTTTCTATACAAAATTTTTCTACAAGATTGAATGAACAGTACCCGATTGGGCTTCTTTTTGTCTTCGCTAATGATCAAAAATTTCACTGAGTCTAGTGAAAGATGCTAGATAATCCTTAAGGAGGTCCAAGATATAAAAATAGTCCAATTTTGCTATTTTTTTGTAATCATTAAAAAGAGAAAAAATCCGTTTTTCTCTTCTTAAAGAGACGTTTGAAACTTGTTTCTATCTCAACTAGAACGAAATATATAATTATTTTTTTGCATGCATTTAACCAATATTATACTTAACTTTACTAAAATTTAAACGCGTTTTTCTCCATGATGCAATTTTTCCCAACTTTTTGCATTCAAACTCTTATAAGTCAAGAACTGACAAAGATAAAGTAATGAAATTTGGAGCACATCTTTTTCAAGTAGTTTACTTTAAAGTTTTTTGGTAAATTTGAAAAAAAAAAAAAAACACGTTTTCTGCAACAAAATCTGATTAAAAAAAATATCTTCTCATTTTTTGATAATTTTCTCAAATATTTTCAATTTTTTTTATTGAAATAATATCTTTTAAATCGTCAAATAAAAATTGAAGATTAGACATTTTTGCATAATTTTTTCAAAAAAAAAAAGAAAATTGACCAAGAATATTTTGAGTTTTATCGATTTAAAGCAACCCCCTTTAAAAAAATAAATTTAAATTAAAAAAAAATATATAAATATTTTTGTCATGATTTTATTTATTAAATAGATGGTGAATCACAGTAAAAAATCTCAAAACTCAAAACTGTATACATTTTTTTTTTCAAAATGTATCCCCGACACCCTTAAGAAATTTCAAAGTTTGGCAAAACTTGAAAAAATGTAGCTTTTTTTCACGGATGAGTCAAATAACCGTGCTTTCTGGAGGGGAAAAAAAAGACGTTTGAAGGCAATGTGAATTGAAGTATTGGGAACAAAATTTGGGCCTACGACAGAAACTCCTTAAAACTGCTTTATGAACTGTGGTTTCTTAAACATCAATGATATCAAAGCTAAAGTGATCAACGAATATAATCATTTTAAAGTCTTTGTTGATATATGTTGTTATAAAGTCTTGGTTGAGTCTTTGCGAAAATGAAATATTTCTTAAATATTGAAGAAAATTTTACTACATTAGAATTCTTGTTCTACGATGAAGCGATTGTGTAAGCAGTTCGTGGAGAGTGCATGTGTAGATTCTGATAAAGAATGTTTACCACCTACAACTAATCAACAAAAGTTTCAGATTTTTCGAGTATTTTTCTGCTTCTGAAAACGTGGATGAGTTGAATTGTGCTTGAAAAATTACTGACCTTTTAAGAAGCAAATAAAAAAAAAGAAAATGTAAACTGTCAAAAACAACTTTTTTTCTTTCCTGAGTACCTCAATAAAATTTATTTTCTGTAAAGATAGCTTAATGTAGTACTAATAATAAATTTTATTCGTACTATAAGTGTTGTAGTCTATCTTTTATGTACTATTTGCGAGAAGAAAATTAAAGTTATATTTGAGAAGGTTGGTAGGGGAACTTTCGATAGCTCGACCTAACGATTACTTGATGGTTTAAGCCGGTACCTTGGAACTTCGAGCTACCGAAAGTTGACTGTATACATATTTAGGTTGGAAAAAATATAGTTTATAAATAAGACCTGAATGTAATTTTATCGTCTTCACATCACTCCCCCTTCCGTTCAGAGGGTGAATTGGTTTGAAATACTGGCATTGGAACAAAATGTGTATTACAACATAATAAAGCTAGTATTAGTAGCAGAAATAATCGCAAATTCGAAGTTCATTATTAAAATGCTAAATTCAATCGATTGCGTTTTCTCTCTTAAGTACTAAATTTAAATACAGTGAAACTTCGGTAAGTCGAACTTCGATGAACCGAAAACTTCGACAAGCCGAAGTGAATATTTATACCCGTCTAATTGAATGACGTACTAATGCTATTTATTTTCGATAAGCTAAATTTCGTTAAGTCGAAATATTCTATAAGTCGAATTTTATTTTATGTCAAAGTTTCCTTGTTTACGTAACTCTATAAGTCGAAATCTTTTTTTTCTTCTCCCCAAAAAGTATTAAAAAAAGAAAGAAATCGGCGCCATTGCATTGCAACATTAGGCGTCTAGACAAAGTAGAACAAGTAATAAATCTCTGAAGATGAGTATTAGCACATAATTTTGGCAAGGTTTTTTTTTTTTTCGTTTTAAATTATTGTTTAATTTATTTCCTTCCTTATTTAGAAATGAAAAAATTGCTCATGGGGAGGCTTTGATTAAGGACTGCTCGAAAATGGGACTTAAAAAATTACAGGGAGGAGTGCGTATACTTGGGATTATGAAATAAATTTACTTTAAGTGAAAACGGGAAATGAAGGGTTATGAACTATTTTTGGGATTTTGCGGTATTCTACAAAGCTACTGGTCTTTCCAACACTAGCTTTTTTCTTTCGTTTTTATAGAAAGCTAATGTTTGTTGTGTCGTTCCATTGATTCCTGAACGTTTGGGATTGAACTTTAGAATAGACTAAGAGAATATTTTAAATTTAAGGCTACCAAGAAATAGTTGAATTTATTCGACTGTAGCTTAGGAAAATAGACTGAAATTTCATTGAAGTTTGATGTCTCTAAGATTTCAACAATTTTAAAAAATCGAAAAAACGTTTCGATTGGCGATCCTTCCTCTTTGATACTTTAAATGTAGCCAAGATAATTTAAAATAGGAACGAATTTTCGCTTAAAGCAATCTTTGATACCAAATTTTTTTTTAATAATGTTTTTTCCCCTGGTATGTAAAAATTGTTATATTTAGCATCAAAATATAAATTTGTTTTCTAACCTATTCAAATTGTTGAATTCATAGCATCGTATTATACATTAATAATGTCAAGTATATATTACCGCCTCCAGAACAACAGTAAGACACCTAATCCCTGGAAAAACAGTAAGATATCCTACTATTGCTTTGAGCCGACGATATATCATCTTTGATACATTATTCTATCACTTTTTTGCACATATTATAAATTTAATAAGTGTCAGTTGTAGTATTTTACATTATGCTATAGTATTCCTTTCGTATTCAATAAAACAAATTTTCGATAACTCGATTTTTTTCGCATTTCATGCAACTTTGACTTATCGAAGGTTCAAAGTATTTTGATAATGAATTCAAAAATGTAGTCCGCAGCCAGTCCTTCCCTCCTGACCATATCGTTTTAATCCCATTTAAGTTCAACAACAGTCCAAGAATCTTTGTATCAGTAACCCTTTATTATACGATGCATGTTCATTCTAATAATTTATAAATGCGTACCTTCAGTCATGGTTTAATACTATCCAAGCATTCAAATCCAGAGTTACAACAATGCTCTGATTCTCCATTAAATTGATTTATAAATTAGCATATGAGCTGGCTGTCTCATACAATGTTCTGTTCTGGTTTGAAAATGTAGTCTCGATAGTTTAAAACGGCGAAAAGTACATATGTTTATACTTTGTATAGAACTCAACAAACTGCGGATGTTAAACTTCTTCGATTTACTGTTTAGTTTAAAGCCACAATGCTTAACTAGTAGTGTTACTTTAGTCAAATTCTGAAATTTGAAATAGCTTGACTACTTATTGTTGATATTTTGTGTTCTGGATTTAATGCAAGGGTACGTATCGATTTTCTGTTCCAAAACTGCTTAGGAAATATTGCGCATGAAGTGGGTAATCTGTTAGCACGTGCCTCCGAAAACTTGAGTCAAAAAAAGAAATTAGCATTAGCATTGTTGTTTCTTTAAACTACGGTAAATAAATACTTTAAAATAAATTTAATAAGTCAAACTCTGAAAGTACCGGTTTTCTGAAATTTGTTACTCATTGTTGCTAAAGCAAGGCGTTATCAATGAGACAGGCGATAATTCTTAGTTCAAAAGCATTGTTTAATATTTGGTGCTGTTGTATTTAATGCAATTGGTAACTCATGCTCTAAGTTTATTAACTGATCTGCAGTACCTGCACGGCTTTGTCCGTAGTAGAAAATTAAAAGGTCATTTGGTTGGCCTGCATATTTACAAATAATGGATGATGAATTTCTTGCCGAATTTCCATGTTCATTTGCTCGCCCATGTTACGGTACTTTTCTCGTCCACTTTATGATAATATGCTCGTCCACGTTATAGTAATTTGCTCATCCACGTCATGATAATTTGCTCGGTAAAATTGGAATAGAAAAAGAACAAAATCGAAATTACGAAAAATCGCTTCGAGGTGCACACTCCCGTGCTACAAATTAATTTAGTGCCAAATTTCATGAAAATCGGCCGAACAGCCTAGGCGCTATGCGCATCACAGACATCTAGACATCCAGTCAGAGATCCAGACTTTTCGCTTTATTAATATGGTAAAAGTTTAAAAAAAAAGAAAAAAAAAGAAAAAAGAATTTGAATTTTGACATTTTGAATTCAAATTATGTTTTTCGCAATCATGAGTGTGTGTTTGTGTGTGCGGGGTATGTGTGTGTAGGCATGTGTGTTTGTGTCCGTATGCAGGCATAAATGTGTGGGTAGTTGTGTGTATGTTTTTGTGTATGTGTAGGTGTCTGTATGTATGCGTGTGTGTATGTGTATGTATATGTTTGTGTAGGTGTATGTGTGTATGTGTATGTATGCGTGTGTGTATGTGTATGTATATGTGTGTAGGTGTACGTGTGTATGTGTATGTATGCGTGTGTGTATGTGTATGTATATGTGTGTGTAGGTGTATGTGTGGATGTGGATGTATGCGTGTGTATGTGTACGTATATGTGTGTGTAGGTGTATGTGTGTATGTGTATGTATGCGCGTGTGTGTAGGACATGGATGCAACCTGGAGACGGCTTTCGCTATAGGAGCAGCATCGTGAGGAGCCGGTCGACGGTGATGCTGCAGAGGGTGGCGGTGGGAAAATAAAATGATAGGACGCCAAAAACAGTCAAATGAAAGCAATAAGCAATCGTGATTGTTCAAAAAACTAAATTTTTCCAATACGCTACGCATTTTTACTAATCACTAATTGATGACAGATTAGATATACACGTGGTTCTGTTATCACTTTCGTTCTATTACCGGACGATGAACCAATCCTTGTATTATTCCTTACCTCTTTGAAATTGAAAATGCCTTTCCTTTAGAAATTAAAAATGCCTTTTTACACCTTCAAGGGTCCCTCAATTCCTAATCTTAAGTTAATAAATACTATCTTCAAGAGTAGATAAACAAAAAAAAAAAAGTAGCTATGTTTTTACTTGTTTTGTATGCATTGCATTTATCTTAAAAGTGCTGCCAGAAAAAAAAAAAGTAGATTGTTTGCAAGACTGTCTTTGGTAGCATGGAAAATAAAATTAATGCCAATATTAAAATCTAATAATAACTTTAGGAAAAAATCTAAGACAAGCAAGCGATTAAAAGCACAAATTAGTGAAAACAACTTTCTACCGTTGTGGTAAAATAGTGAATCATTTTACTATTCACATGCAACCACCCTAAAATATTGTTTATAATCCGTTCCATGTGTGGGAAGCTTCATGGAGACCAAATTCGCAATCTAGAATTTCGAAAACTGGATGAATTTAGAAATTTAATTCTGGTAAACTCCTAAGATACTTTTGGAATAAATAAAGCGATCTACGAATAAACTGAAAGATTCACCCCCCCCCCCCACCCAAACCCATTTTTATAACTGAGTAGGTATTGTTATTTTTTGAAGCGTACTTATAAGTACTTTTGTTATAGAACTATTTCTTGGAAAAGTAAGAGTGCTGTTATGAGTTAAGAAATACCTTGATCAATGTGCTTTATCGTCTAGTACGTTGAAAACTCTTGAAAGAGAATTTATTTCTACAAGAAATAACAATATTTTTATTATCTTTTACGTTCTACCTTTCCTGAATCAACGAAAGAAAGCGAGAGGAGGAAAATGGATAATAAAACTCAATTAATTAATCATAATCATGGGTAGGAAAACCATCTTAAAAACTCGTACTGTAATCAATACATCTTAATGATTACCCAAAACGAACAATTGCTTCTCCACTTATGCAGGTCCGTAATGTGGCCGACCCCCCCCCTCCCCTTTATACCCAACAGTGTGTTGGTTATAAATGTTTGTTATACACAGTTACCTTGAAGTCTTAATAGTCCTAAACATTATTAGAACGCTATCCATGTCGTAACACATGGGAATTCTGCGTATCCTTGAATGCTTGTTGTCTACAGTAAGCTTTAGGTTTAAAAGTCCCAAACGTTGGTATATCATCATCCATTCCGTAACACTTGTGAATTCTGCTAATGCTTGAATGCTTGTTGTACACAGTTATTTTGAAGTCTTAAGAGTCCTAAACATTGGTGGAACAGCATCTATGCCGAAACACATGTGAATTATGTGTATGTTTGAATGCTTGTTATACACAATTGCCTTGAAGTCCATTGGTAATCCCTTAATATTGGTAGAATTCTGCGTCACGTACTCGCAGGTATTTTGTTGTAAATAATTTTCGAGAACATGGCGCAGAATTTCGCTGTGTTACTACATGAATCGTGTTTGAATGTTTTTATGACTCTTAAGGCTACAATGGACTTCTTATGTTTTTTTTTTCAAAAACATAGTTACATTGATAATAATGTTCAAAAAAAATCTTATTTCGATATTATGTTGATAGATGGGAAAAAAATAATATTTTGACAAGTACAGTTAAATATAGTAATTTTAGAAAAATTCATTAGTAAAAATTAATAAAGCTTCATACGCTCCATGCAGCAAAATATTAAGCAAATATACTTAAAATATTTTTTTTCCGCATTTGCACTTGATGATTAACAATTTTTTGGAAAAATATGTTCATCATTTATATAAGACATAAAAATAAAGACAAAAAATGTTTTCATTTTTTTTTTTTTTTTGAAAAAAAAAATATTGAAACGGGTTAATTTCAAGTGATCAGTTACAGCATGGCTTCGTCGCAAGTCCAAGTCATACCTAAATTAGTTTGTTGCATGAAGCGTTTTGAAGTTTTATTACGCAGTAATTTATTTGTTCCGAGAAAAACGTAGGGAAAAAAAACAGTCAGAGTTATTCCTAAGCTAGCACGAAATCGAAATAAATACAAACCAAATATTGCAAAGGCTTGACATACTGTAAAGTAGGGCAACTTGGTCCGAAATTTCATACTTTTTGCGAATTTTAAACTGAATGCTTTATTAAACACATAATGTAAACTGATAACCTTGTTTTTACCGATTTTCAGACGCTCTGCTACCACCTAAAGTCTTTTTTAAACAACAATTTTAACTCTTTATATTATTTTCCTATTTTTAAAAATTAGGTTCAATTAGCCTCATTATTTTAAAAGATTACAAACCTTACTCAACATAATTTAGTGATGAAATTTGGTTTGGGGCTGTTTGAACGATCGGTTCAAGTAGTTCCATTTTAAAGCAATCAGTGCAATTTTACAAATTTATATTAGATACTGAGTTAATTATATAGCACTGTTATTTTATTAAGAAATAGAATGCAAACATAAAACTTTCTTGATCTTGATGATTTCAGATGTGTCTATGAACTTACATGTGAAAGTTTGCAGACACAAAAAACAACTGTTTAGACAACTTGCAATCATAACCTCACTCAGAAAAAAAGTGGGAAAATCAGGAAATTTGTTTCATGCTCTAACCTCTACCTAGTACTGCCACCTGTCATGGAGAAAGTTTTTTAAGTCCCTACATTGAGTTATATAGGACCAGGACGGATTTTAAGCATTTTTTTCTCATGTGTTTAAGTAGCCACTGGAGGGTCAAGTAGCCCCTCTTTACGTCACGCAAAAGCATTTTAAAAGAACATACAGAATCGATCAGTTTCGAGTATTAAAGTTTCAGTTCATATCTGGTTTCAACAAATCAGCTGTTCGCAAAATGTAAACGAAGGCGCGTGGCTCTGAAGGTGAAAGTGCAAAAATAAGCAATATCTCAAGGAAAAAAAAAAGTCGAATCGAAAAAAATATTTTTGTACTGAATAACGCTCTTTTCAGATGATGAAAAAAAGTCCAAAAACAGAAAATCAATATTTTGAAGGATTTTTGCCGTTTTCAAAGTCTACTGTAGCCATTTTAAAGTAACTATATATAACAAGTATAACAAACATTTAACCATAACTAATATAATGTTGAAAATAATCAGGTTTTACGCCCACTTACAGACTATTTTATATTAGTGCGGCTCTTTGGAAAGTTGTTATATGTGTTTTACTATAGTTGGGGGCAACCCTAACCTGACAGCTCTGTAATATTGTAATCACGACTGGGTAACCTTCACGGCACTGCCAGGTTAGGTTTGCCCCAACTACAGAAGATTGTTTTTGAAGTTGGTTTAATTCTAGACGGAATGTCTTGTTTTATAATTATCATTTCAGCAGTTCTGTTTCTCTGATTATGAAAAAATTACATTATATGAGGCATTTATTTTTTCTCTCTTAGGAGGGGGGAAGACCACCTCGAAAAAGTATTTCAACTGTGAAATTACTTGGAAATTAATGCATGTTTATAATATTAGTAAAGTGGAATTGTTGTCTAAACTTTCTAATTTTTTTAAACTTAATTACATGTCTTAAAACTTTCTAAATAATACTCCTGGCGGTCGTTCATATGAGAATGAAGACTCACAATGCTATTATCAGGTTTTTATTAATTGTGAAATAACATTTTATTTCGCTATTAATAAAATTACTGAAAATAATTGAAATTTTAGGAGTTTTATTGACTACTAATTGCTTTAAGAGAAGTAAAAACACTTAAAAAATATAATATATTGCTTTTTTGCTTGATCTTTAGAATAGTTAAACTATCTTAACATTTATTTAAAAAAAGACAACAACAACAAAAATCTTCTACTGTAGTATTTAGGGCTGAAAAGTCATGAATAAAATTAACATACAATACAAAATTTATTGTCTGATCTGAAAAAAATCATTGACCGTAAAATATATTAAAATATTCTTTATACGTTTTTCGAAACTAAGAAATTCAAAAAGTAAAGTTCGCATGAGCTGTTGCGTAAAACTTTAAAGACAAAAGTTTTATCGAAGAAAAGAAAACAGCAGAAAGTTCAACCAATGGAATGTATTCTTGACAGCATCACTGGAAATATTCAAAACAGGAAGAGTAATTTAAATTTGAAAACAGAATCTGAGACATAAAACGTGCATCTATTGAAGCAGAATAATTGCATTTCCGTTGAAACTAATCAAAGTGGAAAAAGAAAGTGATGAGCTCAACGATTTCGGCATTCCCATGGGAAGTTTTGAAATTCTGATTTCGCTCGTCCAGCATTTTAATTTTTTTATCTCTTACTAGGAAAAACGATATAAAGCTAAAGTGGTATTGTTTTATTTGTGGGATAAAATTTTTCCTTAATTATATGAGACGATTTACGGAATTCTTCTTTAAAAAACCAATGCATGTTATTATATTTCTGCTCCGCTCTGCGGATTTTTGTAGCGGTTAGGCTTTCAAGGAGTTAGGTCTAAAGAAACGGGTTCAAACTCGGCTCCAATTGATGGTTTTTTAAGATAGAGAGAATCAGCACTGTCCATGTCACATGATTGTGCTGCACGTAAAAAATCCTTTAAACGTTCATTTAACTTGAATACTCTTACCGAAACTAAGTTCCTACTGCAGTTTCGCATCGAAGAGAGCCCATGTGCCTCCATCTGGTGGATGAACTGGACGTAAAATAATCTCTTGGTGATGGCGTTTACCAGAAGAGATGTTAATTGAATGAATACGAGCTAGCTCTTGTTGAAGACAGTAAGACACCAATACGCTGCCGTATTATAAAATAAACAAGCAAAAGTATATATTAAAAAAAGAAAACATTCTTCAGTTCCTTAAATACTATTAGTTTCATAATATATTTTCGAAATACGCATGTGCAAAAACTTCAATTTGCTAACTATAAATGGATACCATAAACGTAAAAAGGCAATAAAAATTTATATCGTTAAGTGTGTTTACTTTAGTAGCTAACGCTATTTTAGTTACACAATCGAAAATCATTTTAAGTTCTTCTGAGGAAAATAAGGCATCATTTTCTTGAGTGCCAAGCTCTGAAACATGTTTCTAACTAAACGTTTTTAACTTATATTGTGATATTATTTTAACGGTTCTACTGATGATGTAAGGGATATTCGTAAAAGTGTTAGATTGTATGATTTTAGTGTGTATTTCTTTACGGTACGTTAAGCCTCCACAACTGAGAATGTCTAACACTTTGCTACAATAAATCGATATTTTTACAAAAGATATAATGACTGCGTTTATTTTGTAAACACAATCACACGCCTTTCTTGAGTTATATTGCTACGCGTAATGTGTTCTTGCTTTTTTAGAAAGGATTTTATGTGTGGACTAAAGTAACTGATTGGGGTTGATTTGATTTCAGCATCAAAAATGTTACTCTAAATCAGAGATATTTCCAGGGTTATTTTCAAGGATTGAAAAAACGTATTGACATTTTTTGGAGCATACAGCTCATTTTTGTAGGAGTGAAGTACACACGAAGATAGAAGATCATAATAGTGTTAGCTTCTATAAAACTTCTTTCATAGACTTAAATGGAAGATGGCAGAGAAAGAGAAAATGTGTACATTTATGACTTTAAGCTTTTAGAATGTTTCACATTTTCCAGTAGCGTCACTACCGGGGGGATGGAGGGGGAGTTTCGCCTAACGTGACACTTATAAATAGGGGAATGTGGGGCAAAGTGAAATAAAAATATATTGACTCTGCTTTTATTTCCACCTACCTGGTAGTATTTTAACTACAGTAAACTCCCGATTATCTGTGGATTAGGGTGGCACGGTAACCGCGGATAAGCGAAACCGCGGATAATCTGAAATATAGGTGAAAAACGATACTGGTGTATACAATAGTTAAAAATAGGAACAAAACTCACACATACAGAAAAGATAGCTAAAAACAATATCATTGATTGTAAAAAATATATGAAAAAGCTAAAAACAAACAATAACATAATTATAAGTCACCACCGTTGAAAAAAAAAATGTTAAATGTCCCGCGGATAATCTGACCGCCGATAATCGGGAGTTTAATATATGTAGTAACACATCTAGTCTAAACAGCCAGGAACAAATGCCACCGAAAAATAAAGCATATCACAGTAAAGGCAATTTAAAAAAAAAAAATCATATTGTAAGATATTTTTGTAAGTCAAAACTTGTAATTTATATTACAAAACGATAAATATGTTGCTTAAATATTAATTTTAAATATTGATTTGACATAAAGCTAATTTGTATTTTTAATAGTTTGTACAATTAGTCAAGTATATGCGGGGCATATTGAATATGGTAAATTTAAATTACTAAATAAATTTAAATAGTTTATTTTGTTTACTCACTCATTTATTTACTTAACCACTCATGTATTCATTTATTAGTTATTTCATTTGCATTCTTTCATTTAGTAATTCACTTACGTGTTTATTTATTCACTTATGTTCTTATCCATTCACTCGTTAACTCACTCATTTATTTTTTTTTCAAATATAAATTAATAATTTATGTACTATTCGTTTATTGTTCCATTATCTTTCCATTTATTCATTCATTCTTTTGTTTACTGATTCATTTTACCAAACATATGTTTAATAATAAAAGAAAACAATATTTAACTGTGTTCACTTTGACTCATGGGAAAAAAAGTAAACATTTTTTTTAGTAAAAATTTACGGCCAAAAACTTCAAAATTATGTTTTAATGCAGTATTTATTATAAAATAGGTGTTATTTCTTTATGCACTGCAATTTTCAAAACAATTTTCCGATTTGTTAATTTTGAGAAAACTCAGTCATCTGAAGTATTTCACTTTGCCCCACGTTCCCCTTCACGAACTTTGCATTAGTGGTAATATTGAGGTTGGAGAAGAAGCTGAAGAAATGAAATAATTTTCAATGGTGACATCCTTAAAGGGTTTAAAGTTAGTAAAAAATATAAATGTATTAGATAGTTTAAAAACTCAAAAATATGTCATACATTGTATTGAAGCTACCAAATTTCATCGAAAGTTTATCACAATATTGTGGAGGGGAGGGGGCGGCATATATTGTGCTTAGATTTTTTTTTTATTTTTTATTTTAATACGACTTTTCGTTCCACTGCATAATAAAATTGTATCTGAAAGTTACATGAACATCATAATTACACTAAACATTTTTTGGGGATGACATGACAAATAATCACCTCAGGTGACAACATCCGTACTAGAAACACCACTGTTATATATATATATATATATATATATATATATATATATATATATATATATATATATATATATATATATATATATATATATATATATATATATATATATAACACCAAAACATTCATTTAATATATTATATTTTTATAGTCCAGAGTTATTTTTTCTATTTCCAAAATAATACCATTCATATAAGTTTAAATACTATATGAAATGTACTAAGAGTATTGTTCGAAAATCATAATTACATTTTTCAAAGAACATTCACTTGATTCAACTTGTTATGGTCCCTTGATTGCATGTTTTGGTTTATTGTAGGTTCTATTGCATTTAATGGCGCAACAGCCATTATAAGCTGTTCGAATAGTGTATTGGTGTTGCTTTATAGCTTGTTAAATATTTTTTTAACATTTGTATTTTTCATGTACCTTTTCTCGTTTTAATTAAGCTTGAAGTTCAAGTATTTTTACGCAAATTCATTTGATCTGGAATGACGTTATATTCCCCTTTAAATAGCCAGAATGCCGTTTTAGCTTCTTTTTATTTTTATTTATTTATTTATTTTATTTATTTATTCATTTATTTATTTATTTATTTTGATCGTCTGATTATGTTAGCCGTTCTTGATGCTATCTTGGCACAAATCTGTTGTCACTATTCACGTGACTCATTTATCATGAAAGTTACGTTAAACATTATCTATTGTACATATGTAAATAAACTTTTTTTTTAATTATGATTCGTAGATATCTTGAAAGCAAATTAAATTTTACTTGAATACTAAAACTTGACAAAAAAATTCATCCAACTAGGCGTTCTTGGAATTTTAACTTGACATATTATTTTTGCTTAGAGCTACTACGTTAGTAGTTTCTAAATACGCAATTCATTTTAGGAGTAGTGAAACATGAGAAAAAACTTTATTGCCAACACCTGCAATAATGCAAATTGACAGAACGGTATGTTACGCATTGTTCATTCAGCAATTTCTGATAACTGGTTTTATTATGAGCAGCAGAGAATTTTCTGGGAAAACAGTTTTCCTATTGTTACATAAAATGTGAAGTCGTGTTTTCTTTTCTTTCAGAGAGTATTATGAAGAAATCTGCAAAGACAGCCCATCGTTATTGTAAGTTTACCTTTATTTTATACTAATATTCATTTGATTTAGAACATTAAACTGTACGAAACATATGGTTCCACAGACAAAGTAAAGATTTATCGCCACTAGAGGTAAATAATTTCCAATTCGGTAGAAACTTTGATAGCTGTAGCAAGAAATCAAAGTCTCAAAATTGGAGACCGTCCCAAAACAAGAAGTATAAAATTGTCCAAACATCAAATTATCTGTATTGTGATCAGAATCAGTGTAATGCTTTTTGGATTTACAGAGCAAAATTAATATTCGTAATGATTATAGCAACCCTTTTAATACCTACGTGTAACACAACGTGTGCCATATTTACGAGTTTAGCGACATTTTAAATCAATGTGTTTTTTTTTTACAAGATTCCTAAAAAAGGAAAAAATTCTACATGTGCCATATAAAGTCATAAGAAGCAGTCCTTGCATTTTTAATAGAAAGCATTCATGCTATAGTTCAAATCATTTTTAAACTGAATACTAAAACTCTTAAAGCAATCAAAGATGGCAGTAAAAAGTAAATCGTCGCTAAAAAATTAACTCGAAAAGATTTGTCATTGCAGCGGAAATAATTCGTCTTAACAACTCAACAACTCTTAAAAAGTGAAAATCGCTAGAGGGGGAGAAAGGGAGATAGTACGCATAAAATATTTTGGCGATTAAAAAATAAAAACACTTAACTTCGCTGCATCAAAATATGGTGAAAATTGGCAATGATATTTTAACTATTAACTTCTAAGAAAGTACAATAAACATGATGTGCCTAAAGAAAGCTAGTAATTAGTAGTAGGAGAATAACGTGCATAATTAAAAAAAATACTTAAGATTTTTAGAATGAGTTGAATTTCTGCAAAAAATACTCCTAATATGTTTTCGTCATGTGGTTATTTGTAATTGAAATGTTTAGTATGCAGCGATATTTTCATTTAATTGGTGGAAAAGGGAAAATGACAACTGCGTTCTTCACTTCATGCTTACTTTCTCCCATTCGTTCCCAAGTTTTCTTTTGCGTATTGCACATTCATGAAAATGAACACATCCAAAATGAGGCATGACCAAGTACCACCTAATAACAGCCACTCTTTACCAGCTTTCAATAATCGACTTAAGTCTATTTGAATGAGTCCTACGATGGTCCAAGCACGGTAACAGTAATAATATTTAGCATATAGAATAAACATGTGAATGAAAAATATTTCAAACAAACTTTGTCTGAAATTTCTGTGAACCTGTAATGAACTGGGCCTTTCAAAATACTATAGCAATAAATATTGAAATATAGTCTTAGAACGGAACAAATAGACGGTAAAATCCTTTCCTTGTAACATTACTTGTTTAATAACTTGTAATCTTGCAAGGTAACGAATCTAAATACACATTCACTCAAAGCCATAAACATTTGCTTTGTAAGTTCAACTGATAAATTTTATCTTCAGTTTACTTCTATATCTCCAATGAGGACTCCTTGCAACATCAACTGAACTTTTGTAATTAACTTAACGACTAGTTTCAAATGAAGATGTTTATCTTCTTTAAAGCATTATTACATTAGAACGACTAGTTTTATGCTCGTGTTGGCATTTGCGCTAGCATTTAGATTATTTTGTTGAATGCAGCTCCATAAAGATAAAATTCATGAATTTCAAAATGCGAGCATTTTACTATAAATAATATTATTTATAAATGTGTCACGGTTTTCAGAGAATGACTTTATTTTCCATTGATAAGTTGATGTCGGGTTCGGACGTCTATAAATATGTAATGACTATAATTTTGTGTATTGCGATGCTTTTTAGTATGACAGGCTTCTTGCGATGCTTTTTTGACGCGGCAAAATGCATAATTTATCAACATGAATATATTTATATACATATATAGCTTATATTCATGTGTCATGTGCATTTATATGTGCATAAATGTTAACAATAGGAATGTAGCTCCGAATTTTTTAACGTCCGAAAATACTCCTTACCGTTTTTAGAGAAGTAAAAATGCGAAAACACTGAAACCACGATGAAAATTACTTTAAAATCTAACATTTAAATTAATAAGTAGAATTGGAAAAAAAGAACAGGTATGTGCCTACTATTTGGAGAATTTACAATATTTTTTTTTTCCAATAAAATAAAAATAAATTATGTTTCAATTGCCTTTCTCCCTTCTCGTTATATTTTCTATGCTGCTTTTTGTTAAAGGCAAAGCATGAAATTAAATTTTTGTAATGCGTATTTTTCCTTTTAATAGCTATAAACGTGACTGAAGATGCTTTAAAAATATATCTGTTTAGCAAGAACATTCTTTTTTTAAATAGCAAAAATCATTCAAAGCCTTTAATGGATTCTTCAGTGCTAGTGTTCATTTATTAACAATATATATGTTTTTTTTTTTTTTTTCAGTTAATATTTTTAACTTTCTAAAATGTTCACCAAACGCGCACATTTTGTTTTTTAAGTCTAAAGCCTGAAAAAGTAGCTAAAGGTAAAATATTTACAATTTTCTGTAGCTAGTACATGTAATTAATAAAACTATGATACATTAATAAATCCAACTCCAAATAAAATTTTAAGGTACATTTTTAAATTCAGGCATTTTTTTCAGTCTTGAAGCATATGAACGTAAAAAGACACGTTTTTATTTAACAAAACTATACCTCACAGCCAGACTAACGTCCAAAAATTGTGATTTTTCGTTAATTAGTGCACTGTATGTAGCATCCTAATTCACTTCGAGTCATGTGAACATAATACTAAAAAATGTCATTTGTAGTAATTTACCAATGTTAAAAGAGCACGAGTACACAACGGCCGTTTTTCCACTCTCCTGTAAAGTAGCGATTATGTGACTTACGTTAGTCTAGCTCTGGGGTACAAAACTGTCCCCTGGTTTATAATACCACTTCTTCAAAACTTTTTTAACTAGAGAAAGAAAAAAACGATTTATTTAGTAGGGTAGACCGGAGCACGTTTACGAGGATTCATTTTTATAAATTTTCTAAAATTTCACTTTTAACTTAGGAAAGTTTAGACATTGCAGTTTTATGTATCAGTTAATGGAGTCAAAATTGGTATATTTAGTTGTTGCTCAGTTTTTGCTTTTGACCGTTAAAAAATTATTTTCGAGTCCAAGTCGGTTGCGTAAACTAATAACTTGCCCGAACGCGGGGCAAGTTATATTGCCCCGTGCAAGCATATTTATTTGGACACTTAACGTGGTTCCCGTGTTTCGAACATAACGCCTTACCATCGTCAAAAAAAAAGCACATTTATCACAAACTGAATAGTGTATAAAGTAAAAGTGAAATGGACAGCACTCCATGATTGTAAGCTATAAGATACGAATTTGTAACTCAATTAAAAATGAAATGGTGATTTTCAAAGCTAAATAGCCTGAAAATACTATAAGTTTTAAGACAGTTCGGAGCGAAAATAGCGTCAGGGCACGTTTAGAAGTAAGACAAAATAAGAACATTCGTAAAGGTGGTCAGACGTCAACGCGTAAACTTGCCCCGTGTCCAAGTTTGGAATTATTTTTAACATGCAATAAATTTAATAACATTTCAGTTTATACAAATACAATTCTCAAAAACGAATAAAATTCTGCTAATTTTTTATATAATTGTTTCGTCTCAACTAAGCATTATTTATTCACAGTAAGCTTCAAAACGTTTAACTCAAAATTTACTCGACTTCCTAGAAAACAGATGATTGCATGCGAGATCGAAACTCTACTGCTGCTCAAAAAGTATGAGGATATTTGCTAGGGAGCAGCATCAATATGCTATGACTGTTGGTTCTCCAGTTTTAATTCGTTTTAAAGAAGGGCACTGCGTAAACGTGACCTGGTCTACCCTATACTTCTTTTTATTTTTTTTTTTTTTACTTTTCACAAAGGTACCAAAACTAAGATGTTCTATAAAGAATATGTTTACCTTTTTATCCTTGACAAATGGAAATTAATGATTACCGTTAAAAAACTGGAATAAACATAAAACATAATTTATATCAGTGAATCATTTATATTGAAAATCAAACCATCTGCGACTATTTTTTTGCTTGAAAACAAAGCGTTTGGACTTTATAGAATCAGTTCATCAATTTCCTACCCTTTCAATGTTAAATCAACGGAAAAAAGTATTTCTATTCTTATTCATAACCTTTCATATTTCTTAAAGCAAAAAATTGCCATTATCTTTGACGTTCTTTATTTTTCTTTTAGCATTATTGACCTATGAAAAATGTTCACCTTTTTTAAGGAGGTACAAATTTCCAGCCAAAAATAAAAAATATTGTATTTCAATGTCAGTGGTATTTCATATATATTGTTCTTTTATCTACCGTTCGTTTCAGAACAAATTTCCAACTTGCTTATTTTTAAAATAGAAAGTTATTTGATGTATTCCCACATTCCCCTAAAGGTGTTGGCATAAATGAAAAATATTTCAGGAAAATTAAATTTTAGAAACAAAAACCTTTTGAAAAGGAGTTTAAAATCATATCTTATCAAATTTTGCGTTTTGCTTTTTTTTATGTTTGTGGGTAAGTTAATTCATAAAAGGTTTTAACTTCTTCAGTAGAAACTATTGTAAATACCTTCTACTTTAAAAAAATGCTCTTATTATAAAAAAATCATGAAATTCATTTTTTGCATGTTTTATGTAAAAACGATTTTTCTGATATGGTGTAGACTGTATAAATCACTCTGTTCATTAGGGATTTGTTCTAGGGGACTAGTAAGACTAGACTTCTCAGACAATCTTCAGAATTCCGTAAGCAATTAATGATTTTCTCGATTTATTCTTCCCCGAAAAATTTCCTTAATAAACTTCGTTTACTGTTGTGAAATCCCGTTGACGTTTTCAGGTACTAAACAACCCCTTACACATAACACCCACAAACATAAAAAATTAAGATATATTTTAACAGCTTTAGGGGAATGTGGGGATAGATAAGATAACTTACTATTTTAAAAATAAGCAAGTTGGAAATTTGTTCTGAAACGAACGGTAGATAAAAGAACAATATATATGAAATACCACTGACATTGAAATACAATATTTTTTATTTTTGGCAGGAAATGTGTACCTCCTTAAAAAAGGTGAACATTTTTCACTTCTTTTTTTCGTGGAGAGAGGTGAAAAATAAAAAAAATTCTAATGAAATATTTCCGATTATTGAAGATATGTTTGGTTAAAAAAATGTGCAAATAAAGGAATGAATGAATAAATCAAAAAAGTAAATGAAACAATAAAAGAATAAATAAATAGTAAATGAACGAATTAATAATTCAATTTATTAATTGCAGTAATGTAAAAGATATAATTGATAAATTAATAGGTAAATTATTTTTAAAAGATTTAATGAGTAATGTAAATAAACGATGAAAAGTTTTACCTAACTGCATTCAGCAGCTGACTTTTTAAAAGTTGAAAATTTGTTTTAGCAAACATTTGACGAAAAAACGAAACTCAACACATATTACCCAGGAGCCGATAAACTATGCATCTGGATGTTTAAACATATTTGTAAATAGACAAAAAATATCTTTACGGAAAGCATGAAAAATCCTCAAAGTTGTAAAATATCTTAATAATAGTCACATCAGTTCTAAAAGGGGTGAAAACAAAAATTTAACTTGATTGAAGTTCATGTTTTGCACCTGAAATTATATAAAAGGCACACAACACCTACATATTTTCTATGGTCAATAGAGGAATAACATGAAATTCAAAAAACGGATTGAAAACATTCACAAAATTAACCGAAAATGTCGTAAAAACTGGTCGAAGCATTTTCACGAAAAATGTTTTAACCAGTTCAGGTAAGCAAAAATTCTGTGAATTTCGGGTCACCACAGAACAGAACGTTAAATACCATCAATATCAACACAAAGGAAATAAAATTAATTAATGAGACAAAAATGAATTCAAAGAAAATTTTAAGCAGGTAACAGAAAATAAAATATTTAAAAGAAAACTCTCAAATCCAAAAACCATGCCTCAAACATATAAGAAATACAGAACAAAAGCTAAATCTTGTAGTAAGTTACCGCCCTAAGCCAGGGCTATGGCAAAAATACTTAAAATACACCACCAGCTCAGTTATTCCATCCGAGGACTGCAGTTTCGTGCTTATTAGCACTCATCAGCCCGGAATAGGAACCACATGAGCTGGTGGCAAAAATCCTCTTAAGGGAGATAAGAGAGCCAAACAAACTGGTAGCTAATGTAGAATTAGCACACCAGATGAGTGACCACAGCAATGGTGCGGTTCACCTCAAAGATTGATGGCAAGGCATGGTACTTTGTAGTAAGTTACCGCCCTAAGCCAGGGCTGAGGCAGAAATACTTTTTCAAGTTTCGTGCTTTTTAGCACTCATTAGCCCGGAATAACTGAAACTGCAGTCCTCGGATGAAATAACTGAGCTGGTGGTGTATTTTAAGTAAAAGCTAAATCATTTACCAAATCAAGAAAATTCCTTACAATGGAAATACTTTTCTCAAAACCAAGATTTACGGAGGACAACAGTTACTAGAATATAGCTATGTGCTGAAAAACTTGTTTGCTTGCTGATATAACTAATGAATAAAATGAGTATCCAAAAAATCAGGATTTCAAGTCCCGCAAAACTACTCAAAACCTTAAATTAATAATAAACTTGTAAAAATATTCGAACAAATGAATTGAAAATTTAGGTAGAAATATTGAAGCAGTTAAAAACAAAGAACAATCACTCGTTGATTTTATTTTTATTATTTATTTTTATTTATTTATTTTTGAGACGAGGGAGAGGGCTATTCAGTGGGCGGTCAGTCCTGATGATTTTTTGCCGAGACGCCGAACATTTCTGTCGGGGCTCGTAAGGGATTTCTAAGCTGCCTATTTGGTAATCCAGACCTGTTTACGGGCCAAATTCAGAGAAATGAAAGCCCTAGGGACCCCTAAACTAAAGTTAATTTTTGCCCCGGGGCACTACCTGGCTTTAATTAGGCCCTGTGTGCTATTTGTATAAAACTAGTAAGAGTGATCTAAAGCATCCTGGATAGGGCCTGTTTAAGATATAAGAAGATTCTATGCAATGATTTTTTTTTTTTTTTTGGAGCCACTATGCCGTCGTATCTTACACATTTAGTGATTAGCTAAAAGAAGGTTAGTTATTTAAGGGGGCCGCTAAAAAGCAAGGGCCCTAGACCACAGCCTAGTTGGCCTGTTCAGTAATCAAGCCCAGATAAAAATAGAGGTCTTGTAGGTGAAAGAGGAACACCCTGTATGTTTTGCAGTAAAAGCTTTCTTGTTTTCGAAAAAACTTCGGACATAATTGAACAAAGTTTCTTTACCGTTTTCTTTTTTACCAACTGCGCGTGCGCGACACAAAGGAGGGTAATGTGTTTGTCAGTCTATGTATGTATGACTGTTCCTATGTGGCGTTCTGCAGGCTGAACGCATAAGCCAATTTTGGTAATTTTTACGTCAATCGATTTTCTTAACCTTGGGAGTGTCATTAAACACATGACAGTAATCAAAATTCACCATATCAACAACCAGTTGCCATATTTTGTCAGTTCGGGATGAACGTTGGGTGTTGCACACTGGGTCGCACGCTACCTGCGTGCGACAAATGCAGGTAGTTTTCACTGCCTGAAATTTTTTGTTTACTAAGTCTACTAATAATGGGTCTCATTGGCCGAGTGGTCTAAGCGATTGCTTCTCCCACTTGAGGCGGTGGGTCAAGACGTCCTCGCTCCGGATGTACTTTCCCCTCCTTCTGATGTAAATTATTTCATGTATTCTTTATATGTATTCTGCACTGTAATAAAAAATATATAATGCGTAACGAAGTCAAGACACTCAGATTGTAGTCCTCATCAAAATAAACAGGTGCAATAAGCACCAAAAGAAAGAAAGTCTACTAATTCGATTTTCATCTCTAACATGTTGCATTTGTTTTTGCTTTGATTCAAGGGACTGAGTTTCGCAACGTATACTTTCTTAAGAGGCTTTTTTAGTTTTGCGAGAAAGATTTGATAGACGGGACGTTTCCGATTTCGCGTCATCATGAGTTATACAGGCTGTTTATATAGCTGTGCTGTGGTCGCGCATTTTTGCCGAAGGTCAAGCACATGTAGCTTTAAGCCAAGTTAGGTCCCTAGAGGGACTAATTATCAGTAGTTTAGACTACCGCAAGTTGCTCAATAAATCTCACGATAGAAAAAAAAAATATCCGAATGAAATGACAAGGTTGCGAAATGTACCGTCTTATAATCATAATAACTAAGTCAATGAAAATTAACTAAAAAGTGTAAAATAAAAAATTATTAAATAAAAACAAAAAACCCGACTGCGTAAAAACCAAAAAAAAAGAAAAAACTGAAAAAAAAATTTGTAAGCCCAGTAGTTTAGAATGTTATTAAATGCTACTGAATAACTACACCGTTGAAATAGTTTTATAACCGTACACAGATAAGACAAATCATAAATTCAAAAGCTGAATAGAAGGATCAACAGTCGAGACCCATTCCTTTCTGATAACCCCGTAAAATTTGAATGGGCCCCGACTGTTGATCCTTCTATTCTGATTTTAAATTTATGATTTGTCTTACCTGTGTACGGTTATAAAACTATTTCAACGGTGTAGTTATTCAGTAGTACTTAATAACCTTCTAAACTACTGGGCTTATACATTTTTTTAAAGTTTTTTTTGTTTTTTACGCAGTCGGGTTTTTGTTTTTTATTTATTTATTTTTTTAATGATTTTGTTTAAACTTAGGCACTTAAAAATACTATTGAAGTGTAAAATTCAGGAAAACAATTTCTTAGATGAAAACAGCAAGCGTATTGCAGAAAACTGTCTTACAAAATTTCCAATCATGTACTTTCATAACTTTTTAAAAATATCATTGTTAAAGTAGATAGCTTTCTTCAAAAATATCATTCTTCATAAAATGCATTTAATTACAACTTCTGGTTTGAAATGTGATTTCCGACTCTGTAATTAAGCAGCGAAAATTCCAATTGTAATTCACCCTAGAGTAAACAGTAAGACAGTTTTAGAAAGTTAATGAATCAGACTACAAAACCGAATCATAAAACAATTTACGAAAATGTCATCAAAAAGGCCAGTTTTAACGCAGTCCGATAGAATTAATATCAAGGTTTCCCGAAATTCGTCTTACATCAAATTTACTTTGATAGATATTTCGTTATTTTTTACCGTACTACAATCATCAAACGCTTTATCAAATTAATTCCCCTAATAAAGGCCTCAAAAGCTTTTTAATGTTGAAAATATTAAATGAAATTTCTCCCTAGCATAAAACTTGTCAAAGTGTAATTTAGGAAAATGCAATTATTCGTACTCTGCTGCATCATTTCATGTCGTTATTTATAAAATGCGTTAAACGCGCAACTTAATTAAAGAATTTCTTGAAAACAAGTTGTCAGCGTTTTTACCATATTAAAGCACAGCGTGATAACTTAAATTCTGAGATTATTGCTTTACCATCATGTGTTTGGCGACATCATTACGATAATGAGTTTTACATTTTTCGTTTTTGTCTTACAGATAATATTTCGCATAATAGCGTTAGCTTCGGCAAGTTTCATACACACTATTTTTGATTCATGTCAAAATTATGAAATACTTACACATAAACACAGAATCCTTAACTAATTTATGCCAGAAAGGTGAAAGGAAATTGGGCTTAAAGAAGAACGGTGCTAAGTAGAGTTTCTAAGATTCAATAACGTTTTAAATTAGCATGTTATATACTTTTTGCCGAAACAAATATGACCTGTTAAAACGAGAGCATTAAGGTACATTTATAAAATTACATAAATTCAATTTATGCGTTACTTGTTGAAGTAAATAAGTTTTACATGTCATGCGATGTAAAGACAAAATAAGAAATATATGTACTTAAAAAGCACTTAATGCTTACTAAGGAGAGTATATAATTGGCAGTCTAAGTTGTTTAATTTGGATTATGTTTAGTCGCCATACATTTGACAAATATCCAAATAATTTCACTGGATATGAAAATGTAATTGAATTATTCATTAAGTATAGTGCGTTTGGGGTTGGCAACGAATTAAAATTGGTTTCTTCAATAAACTTTCTTAACAACACAGCTTAAATGGATTGACCACTTAGGCAGTGAAAAACACAGACATGTAAGTGCTGATTTGAAGATAACAAGAACGAAATTAATTTTAACCACCGGTTTAGTGGCAGTTGGCACTCTCAGGTTTAATGAGATGACACTTACCATCAGCTCTGTTATTGACTATTCCATTGTGATGAGTTCATAACAAGGACGAAACTGCGATCGCTGGATGTCATAACCGGGCAGTCGGTATATTTCATGTAGCTCTGTTTTTTCCCTTTTTTTTGGGGGGGGGGGTAATTAACAGTTTCAGTACAATTGGTTGGACAATCTCCTCTAGCTTTGGTACAAACCATAGTAGATGCTGCTGTATAGTATGATTTAGAAAACCTTTTCAGTGAAAGCCAACCTAAGATCTTAACTCAATTCTCGTTTTACTGGAAAGTTTAAAACGTCCACTTACATTCCTTTGCTTCCCATAGTCTCAATTTAACCCATTTAGAGGTTGGATTTTTTTTTCTCGTCGGACTTTGAGTTCATAGTCAGTTTCCTTTGTCAGTTAAGCAAAAAGCGCTGACTTGTTTAAATGTGACTATTTCTGATGTCCTGAAGCTCTTAAATGTTTCGAACTAAAACGATTTTTAAAAAAAGAGTATAGGGTCTCTATATATAGTGTAATAGTAACATTATTCGCTACAAAAAGTCGCTTATAAGCTCACCTCATGTCGCCAAAATCATTGCATCTGAAACAAACTAGATCAAATGTTCATAAAATGGAGAAAAACCATCAAGTAAGAATTAAAATTATTTTTGCCTGCTGTGTGATACTAATCGCTGCGAACAGTCATCGTTGATGCTTAACAGTACCCAGCGTCGAATTTTCTGTGTCACAATTCCTCAATTCAGATGTGCCTGTCACGTCATAATGATCACAAATCTCATCCAAAACTGCACAAGAAGCAGTTTTTTGCTTCAGACAATGACATCAGATGTGTAATTACACCACTGACAGTACTTTGTAAGCTATAGTTTTGTTTATGTAGGAAACGATCGTCGCCAACAACAAAAGATAAAGTAATTTTACTAGTGCTTTAGTACAAATAATCGTAAAAGAGACCAGTACAGAAATGTGAAATAAAGTTGAAAATTAAGCTAAGTGTTTCACCTCAAACCAGAGTAGCCTAATTTTATGTAAACCAAAATCGGCTTTTCAGCATCTTATCAGAAATATCCTACTTAGGAATGATTGCAAATTTAGTCAAACATACATTTACTATTTAAAAGTGTTTTTTTTTTTTTTTTTTTTTTAAATCTATGCCTCTCTCACTTTAAAGAAAAAATCGTACGTAAAACATAAATAACAAACACATAAAGTAGCAGCATCTTCAAATAATGCAAATTGAGCTCATGTAATAAGCTTCAATAATGAAAATGTATCAAAAAATTATAATTATTTATTTGTTTTCATAAAAAAAGCGAAACTTAAAATTAAAAACAAGTGAAAATAAATACATTTCATCCCCTATAAAAACCTTACGTTATATATAAAATACATGTTCTTCCTAAAAAGTTTATTTGAAGCAAATCGGTCTTTAGGTTCGAAATATATATTCAACTTAAATTTCACCGTAGGGGCTTATGTTAAAAAAATTTTGAACTTATCAAAATCGAACGAAAAATTCAAACGGTTAATCAAATCAAATAGTTAAATGAGGGAATTAAAGTTTTTAAAGGGGACAGACAGGCCGATAAGACACTTTTCTTCCACTATCTCAAACACTTAATTTCTAATTTTTAAAATTTCGATAATTTCTGAAACCAACCAGTGCCTTACGTGACTTACGATACGAAGCATATATTTGACTTTTTCTTTCTTCGATCGAAACAAATTCAGTATGGGAAGTAGCGCGTTGTTCTGCGCTTAATTTAAAGGCAGGTTTGAACACCATTGATTGCGAAACGCGTTTTTTTTTCTTTTTAATTATTATTATTATTTTTATTATTTTATTATTATTATTATTCCACGTAACTACAGTCAAATTTTCTCACCTTTTTACACTAAAATTTTACTGTAAAATTGGATTTGATGGTCAATTATACTGCCTACTCTGATTCGAGAACTTTTTATCGTAAAATGTCAGGACATTTTTAACAAATTTTAGAAATAGCTCAATACAACTACAAACACTCTTAATTAAATTCTTATATGTAACCATATTGTGCATGTGGTTTCATTTTTATGTGACATTTGCTTACAGAGAAAATTAGAACTTTCTACTAAGTTGTCTTGTTTTCACACATGCTGTAATGTAAACATGTTTGGCATTCAAATAAAAATGTTTACATTTATTTTGAAGAGGCTGTTCAAAAAAAAATTATAAATTGATTAACGTATTTGTAACTTATTTTATAATTGCAATAAATCAACACATCGCTGTTGTGACAATTCCTTAAAATGTGCATTAGTTTGAAACTTCCTGCCTTATTCGAAACTTCTTGCATAAACAAAAGTCCAACCAGCCATATTGATTTAAACTTTAATTTAGTTGAAGCTTTAATTGAATGTGGTGACTGATTTCGTCACGTTCGAGTTCAGAAATCAATACATGGCAGAAAATTTAATTAATTCATTGTTCCTTTTACCTCACAACAACAAAGACAAATCACTTAAATTAATATTGAAAAGGAAGCCAGATGAATATTTAAAATAACGTAGATTCCGAAGTTGGAAATTACAAAATATGTCTTATTTTCTTCACCTCGGGAAGTTACCTGTCTCTTTTATGCAAAATCGTATTTATTTAGAAGAATCACAATATACGTTCATGTTTAAATATCATGTTAAGTATAAGTCACGTAATTTATTTTCAAATGTTTTGAAAACTCATGGATAATTGCAAACAGATAATTTATGTAATTGTTTATAAAGGTAGAAATTTACTTCAACTTATGATTTTAAAAAAGTAGTTAATAACTGATTCTTACATTAATCAGACGTTAGTGAAGTTGTATTAGTATTGCTTTAGTTATACGGAACTATATAATACTGAATATAATTACGATTAAGCAAAATTAGAAAGTGGCAAAACGCGTCTATTAAATTAAATTTGTCATAATTCTTTGAATTGAGAAACCAATTAGAAATTTAAAAAGTTGACTTTTTACTATGCGTTATTAAAATTCATTTTTTTTATCCATGCAATGTAACAATGTAAACTTCAAGCTGTAAACAGTTTAGATCTTGGCCGCAATGGGCTGTTGTGTCACTGAGTTTGGAAATGTGAAAATGTTTTACTTGATACATTTTAGCAAAAATATTACTATTCATCGTTCCTGTGTTTTTTGTTTCCTTTGTTTATTGTGTGGTCCTTATAGTTACAAGTTGGATCTCATAAATACCTTTATGAAAAAAAAACTATATTGTCTAGGTAAAAAGTGTTGTTTTTGATATACTTTAAAAAATATCTTTTCAAGAAATATTCTTTTCTTATTGATATATTGTAGCTTATTTTTGTTTTTTTTTTTTATTCTAGTTTTATTTTTTGTATTAAAGGCACAATTGGAAGATACAGTCCTGTACAATAGAAATTCTTCATTCAGATAAAGAGGAAATATATACATATTTTTTTTAATCAGGGAATTTTTTTAAAAAAATGACATTTATAATATTTACCCAACTACATAAAAACATTTGGAAAAACATTTTGCATAAGTTAATTTAGATGACGTTAGTTATCGTCTATTGACGACAAGCTTTTTGAATGTACTATCAGGAGCACTGTATTGAGAGTATGAAAGATGATGTGTCCTTTAAGATTTTCTATAAAATTAACGTAAAAATGAAAGCACACTTAAACTTAATATGTTATATTCGCACTTTCGCTTGAACTAAGTTGGAGTAAACTAAAACAAAAAATATAGGCTGAAGTAGTCACATTTTGTTTACGAAACCGATTTCGGCTCCCTAAGTTTATCTGAACCGATTAGGAAAGTATCATGAATCTAATCCACCACGTTGCCGTTTGAAAGAACTTATTCTAAATTCTAAAAAGATAAGTTTTCGTAATACTACTAGTAAATAGTCTTTTTAATTTATTAGAAGGTAATTATTTAGTTGTACTTGACATATTTGTTTGGGTAAGTTGCAAACTGAATTATCTAAGTGTTTGCTATGTTAGATATACGTACTTCACATAGAGCAAGAAGTTGCTATATCGGTAAATATGATGTTTCTATTTTTATTACAAATATGAAGACATTTTAAAGCTGACAAAAATAAAGTAATTTCAAAATTGATATTGTTATAATTTATAATTTCAATGCAATAGAATTTCAATGTTTTCTATTTGTTCTGATTCTAAAAGCATTGATTTTGAAGTTACACTTGCCTTTGATTGTGCACAGAGCTAAAAGAAAGCATGCAACAAGCATGCAATACAATTGTTTTGGGGAGAGAAAACTTCCTTATTCAGTTACTAAGCTTTATAGCTATAAGATCATAAAACCTTTATTTTAATACATGACTTTCAGCATTTTCATTGAAGACGCTACGTTGATTTGCTGCGTCTGAAAATAATTCCATTACATAAGCAAAAATCTCTTTCATTTTACTGTAATAATCTTCGAAGTTAAGTAGCTTTTCAAAAGAAAAAAAAATCTTTATTAAAAGATTTCCCCATAGTGTAGCAAGGCGTATTCTTTACTTATTTCTGCTTTTACTGAGGTTGGGATTCTCGGCGACTGCTACATTCATTGGCTGTATTTAGAAAGTATTGATGTTTCTTCATCTTTTTACTTACTCAATTTCCTCTTCTGAGTTTTACGTCTTACGATAACAGTTTCATGTACTAAGAATATGTTGAATTCCTAAATGTGGATTCTCGTTTCACCACAGTGGACTGTCTGGGTTCCTTTTTGCATCTGGTTTTACGTCTTAACCTTCCTTCGGAGCGTTTAAAGAGTATTAACATTGTTATTATTTTTTCTTATTTTAGTTGGGGCCATATGTAGAACGGTTTTTATAGTAACTCTTGATGAACAAGACGGATTTGAAAATTTCTAATACAGTAAATCCTTATTCATTTGAATCCCGTTCTCCTGGATTTCCAGTTTATCTGAATGAAATTTCTACATTAAAAATATATATTTACTTACATAATGGCCCTGTTTATGCACACTCCGGCAACACAACGGGTTGAAGCGGAAGGTGGATAAAAGGGGGATTGCAGCCAGTGGCGGATTGGTTAAAGAAATCGGCCCTGGCATGAAGGGATGTCGCGGCCCCATAGTTCCTATAGATACTCATTTTCACAAAAATGATTGGGGAACAATATCACTTAAATATGAGGAAATTATTGAAAAAAATTAAATACTTTCTTTTAAATAAAATTTAACAGATGGAATTCTTTTCTGTGTTTTAATGGTGAACAATTGATACAAGATAAGCTAAACCTTTGTTTGTAAAAAAAAAAAAAAGGTGATTGTACTAATCTATTTAAGTATTTTTAAGTGTCTGGTGCTGTATTGATTATTTCCGTAATGATCTCTTCTAACATTACTTCAGTCAGAATAGGGAGATTATTAGGGAGGCGAGGGGTATGGAAGTTATTAAATATTAACATTAGAAACTTAATTGTAAGTTTAACATTGAGTCAGAAACATGGGGTCCTGGGAACTCTCCCCCGGAAAAATTTTCAAACTGTAGTACTAAAAATGCAATTTTAGATGATCTCTGGTGAAGTTAGGGAGAACGGAGGTTCGAGGGTCCTCTTCCGGCATTTTTTTGGAAGTGAAACTCCGAACTTGCATTTATATGTTATCTTCAATCATGTTAGGAAGATGAAGTCCGAGAAAATTTCAAAATATTAGCTCTGAAAACGCAGTTTTAAAAGATTTTGGGTGATGCTAGGGAAAGAAGAGCTTCGAGCAACATCCATCAAGAATTTTTTTGAAATTGAAATCTTAAAAAGGTACAATTGTAAGCTTTTTTTTTTTTTTTTGATAAAAACTAGGACATCGACAGTTATTCAAAAGTTAAGTTCCTAAAACGAAACTTTCATCGACCTTCGATGATTTTAGGAGGACTTATGGCGATGCTCTGCTTGGAATTTTTTCGAAATTGAAGCATTAAAAACGAGATTTCTGATGTGCTTTACTGATGATGACGAAGGGGGAAGGAGGGAGGGGGCTTTCTTTGAAATTTTTCGATACTGTATATTCGAAAATGCTGTTTTAAACTATCTTTCATAGTGTTACTAAGAAGAGAGGATTGAGAGCTTTCACCTGGTCCCGGTAAACAATCGAAACTTCGGAAAGAGAAATCAGAGGGGTAATATTTAATGCGGAAAGATGAGGTTAGTGGACAATGGAAGATATAAAGGTCTGGTGAACCTGTGAGTCCATGACACCATGACATGAATTTTTACATGATACAGAATCTGAAAGTGAGAAACGAAGTAGATCGATAGGGAAAAGACTATGGTCAGTTACAAAAATTGCTTGGTGTGTGGTGTTTAGATTTAAATTTGAGGTTTTAATTTAATTTTTGAGAATAGGTCAAAAAATCTTCTGTCATGATGTTATGGGAAAAGTATGGATTAGGGGAGGTTTCGTACTTTTTTTTTTGAAGCCCAAAAAAGGTAATTTTAGACGATCTTCTATGATATTATGGGAAGGAGATGCTTAAGGGGCCTCCGAAATTTTTTCGGCACCGATTTCTGATGCTCTTTAATGATGGGGTGGGGACGTTTCTAGATCGATTGTGGCGGAAATATACTCCTCGAAGTTTTTCGAAGCTGAAATCCCAAATACGCTGTTGTAGGCCATCTTTAATGACGTTAAACTAAGGAATGGGGTTCGGGAGTTTTTCCTAGGAATTCCTTAAAAAAGCTAAGTTTTAAAAACGCACTTTAGGCAAGCTTTGGTGACTAGAAAGGAAGATATAAGCTCTTTTGGATCCCTCTCTTCCCCACCTCTTGGCTACGTACCAATCTTCTTTTAGTTATTTTATTGATAAAAAATATGAAACACCCTCAAACACTGTTCTCCTTAAAAACCATTTACATTTAGATTTTCCATACTAAAATTTTCAATTTACAGTCTAGTATTTTTATTTGCTTGGAATGCAAGCCATCTGCTGCCCCAAGTAAAAAAACTTTCCTTGACCTGATCTGATGCTTTGGTGACCTTAAATAACCTTAATGATCTTTGGTCTTTTTTTTTTCACTCTATTTTATTTTAAATATCATTCCTTTCTTCACCTCTTGATAAAGTTTTGTTTCAGTTTTCGATTCATACATGATTTTTACATTCAAACACTTAAAACTACTGGTGTGACTAGTAATTTCAAACACTCTCGCTAAACTTTAATTTTTCTCCTAGGTAAACCATATTTCTGGGGCCTGTGTACTTTTCTATATACTCTGATTTTCAGGATGATATTCTTCATTAAAAAAAATAGGAAAGCTAAAAGTAGTAGGTAGTAGGTAGAAAGTAGAAAAGGTCGGTGTGTCGGCGGCCCCTGGGAATCATTTTTTTTTTTAAAATATATATACTCATTTTTAAACTGAAGGGTCTTCAACCGTGGGTTTGAACCCTTCGAGGGATATTGAGTGAGAGAAGCTGAATATTTTATTTTTCGCAAAAAAAATGTTAGAAACGCACATTTAGGAGGTTTTTACTTAAATAATCTTTATAATACAGAATTTTGGATGCTCCAAACTGTGTTTTAAGATTGCATTTTCTGTTAAAGCTTTAATGAAAAAATACTTTTTGTCACTTTTATTGCAATTGTTATGAACTACAATTCATAACAATTGTGAATTGCCATTCATAAGTAAGGTAAATGTGAATTGCAATTCATAGATGAAATTGAAAAATGGACAAAAGTATTTTAACTTTTAAATACTGTCCTTGTCTTTGGTTTTTATTGCATTACTAAAATGAAATTGGCGGCCCCATTTCTGAAAAACTGGGAGCCCCACGGCCCCCTTAGCAACGGCCTTGCACCCTCCATCCATGGGCTTGAGCCTATGCGTGTAAAGAGGAATTGAAGCTAGAGAATTTACTTAGTGGTATTTACATTTTACTGTATGTAGACAGGGCAACTGATCGGCCCGAACATGACCGGCCCACCGGGCAAATGCCCGGTTGCCCGCCGGGTGCATCCGCCACTGATTGCAGCCGGGTTGATGGGAAGAGCCGTTTTTGTTAAATCGTGGATTCTCCTTTATGTTCCCTTACGCTTTAGTTTCGGTGCTATCCCATCGAATGCTGCAGTTGGATTTTTCCATAATTCGAAGAAATTAGTTTCGAAACAAAATCACCAACGCAAAAAGAACACGCACAACAACACCAAAATAAATACACACGAGGAGGAGACACGTGACCACGCAATGCACTGTGGGAAACATCCGCCAATAATTCTTCAATGTAGGTGGAGGGAATTTGCTCCTGCATTGAACGCGGCTTGAAGCCGGGTTGGATGCATAAAACAGCCTTACTTCGCGAAGCCGGGTTGACGCCGGGATGAATCTAGCTGCATAAACAGGGCCAATGAGTTTTATTTATGACTAAAAAGTCACCCATCAAGGTACGACAGGAGCAGGGCCGTAACCTGAGAGGGGGCCTGACGGGCCCGGGCAACCCCCCCCCCCCCGAAACCCGAAATGTTTTGTACCGTAAAACAGAAGGGTTTTTTTTTCTTTTTTTAAAATTTCTATTGTCAGGAAAGGAAAATGACAAAGTTTTTTTTTTATTCTTAATTTTGCTACTATTCAAAATTTATAATATTTTGAAAAAATACAGAAAAAGCAGTTCTAGTTCTCATTAGCTGCAAGGCGCACTTGACATTTAGACCTTTAATTAGGACTTCCTGCTCTCTTTCCCAATTCAATTCAGGGCTGTCCAGGGTCAAGGCAGGTCCTTTGTCAGTTCGGTAGACTTTTCAAGTCTACCATACTGACTTCTGTGCATTTCCTCCTCCAGGGGCGTGCACAGAAATATTGGGGCTGTCACAAATGCTTTTTTTGGGCCCCCTCCATATTGTTTACCCATATTTTCACCCTAGGTTTAAAAATATTGGGCCCATTTAAGCTCGGGCTCGGGCCAACAGGTGTCCCTTCTCAACTCTGTGCACGACCCTGCCCTCCTCCCCCTAAAACTCTTATAAAACTTACACTGTACTGATTTCGATCCGGGGACTCCCCAATGGCTGGACCCCTAGTTTCCGATTAGGCGAGTATCTTGTTACCAAGATGTGCCAAATTCAGCTCCTTGATACATTCCTGAGTAAAAAAGGCAAAAATCACGATTCTCGCGTTTTTGTAGCATAATTTTCAAGATCATTTTTGTGACTGATATGTTTCTTATCTTGCATTTATTTAATGCCGAATTCAGTATCATGGAAGTTCTTTTGTTATTGCTTGTTTTTTTTTTCTTTCTTACTTCTACTGCATACTGTAGTATGAGAAAAAAAATAACACTTACTCTACTCTCTTTCATTTTCTGCACTACTTGTGATTGAAAAAAAAAGTTTGTTTCGAGAAATATTTCGTTGCACTTATTTTTAACTTAAAACGGGTGTGTCTTACAAAGTTATAATCATTTTGTAAGACTGCAATCAACTTCTGAAAAGTGTAAATAAAGAGCTTCAAATAATTTCAACTGTTCGAGAGTCTTTGAAAATTATTTAAATTTTTGAAATTCCTTGAAAATTTCTTCAATTTTTTATCTTATCAAGAAAATAAAGTATGAATTGTCCAAATGGCCAGAATATTAGTCTTCCGTTTTTATTTTCTGAATGTCTACACCGTTTCTTTTAAACTATTTTGTACAATTTTCATACTGTAGGGCATTTAATGAAAAAAAAAATGGGGGTAGGAGGAGTGATCAAAAACAAACTTACCTAGAAGCCGATATGAACAGATGACGAAGTGCTTCTCTTTTCTCTCCTCTCTCGTTTTTCCTCTCTGTCTGTTAAGTTCCATGATTTGTTGAGCAAGCAATTCTTATTTTGTTTGATCTTGATTTGCAAAGGAATGTATAACTTTCAAAAGACTTTGTTTGCCTTTTTTTCATATTTTTGTAGTCTTAATTACCTAATATAAGGCCTCAAAATACAGATTTTTTTTTTTTCGAAAATTTCTCGGGGGGAAAAACCCCCGGACCCCTGAAATTATGGATGTTCTACATCCGACTTAAAAGGACACTCTCCTGTTATCTCTACCACTACAAGGTGAATAAGAAAAATAATAAGAAATTAAAATAACAACAGTCCAAACACTAGAATCATTAAAAATCGAGACAAAAAGTCTTCTATGTTAACATTTTTATGCGTTTGGTGTGTCTATATATACTATATGTGTATGTGTGTTAGGGCAATGTGCTAATCCGGGCCCCTCCCGAAAAAAAATTCTGGATACGGCCTTGGACAGGAGAAAATTGCTTCTAAATTTGAACGAAGCACTTGTCTCTTTGGTGATGTTTCGATAGTTAGAATTTTAACCCTAACTCCAGTGGATTAACCCTAAACTGCAGTAGGTAGCGTTCATTGTTGACCATTCTTGCGTTTCTTCATTCTCCTTAAATGAATTTCATCAATAAAACAGTTAAGATACCGGATTCAGTTCCGCCTCGTCACAATCGCGTCACAATAAAGCCTGTCCCTGCATGTCAAACATTACCAAAATATATTATCAAATTATCATGCCGTGGAGCGAGGTTCATTGATGATGACGTCAGGAGCGTTACTCGATCATTCGCTATTATATATATATATGAAGTTAGCAAGAACGCAAACCATGAATGCGCCAAATATTCGCTTTTTATTTTTATTACTACTACAATTCTTGCATATGTTGAACAATAAGTACTTATTAATGGTCTAACTAACAACATTTCGCAGATTATAGCGTCAATCGGACACCACTTCAGCTGAACTATTAATGATAAAGTGTTTGATTGAAGTAATTGTATGTAATTTTGCTTGTTCCAATTGACCTCGAGCCCTTAGAGCAGAAATTAAAATGGAGGGAGCAAGTCCAATCACTGACTTAGCAAAAGCTGACCCAAGGATACCAAGTCACGGGACACAACATCAACGAATGGTTGGCACTTTTGTATGAAACAAGCGAAGGAAACCCGTTTTCTTCCAATGCTTTTCTTTGAAATAGATCGCGTGACTTTCACGCGATGGAGTCTGATTTTCATGAATGAAAATCTTCACTCCCTCCCTTTTATCTTTCCTCAATGCTCGGTTCCAGTTAGTCCGGATAAACGAAATTGTACTGTAAAGTATTAAATGGATTTTGCAATTATTATTTTGGTTTTTGGATAACTAATTATACATCAATTTAATAGTATTTCTTCCATTTTATATTAAGAGATGAAATAAATATGTTGAAGTATAAATGAGACGGATTAAGTCACAAAAACATTGTCTGAAAGTTATATTAAAAGACTACTTGTTATTATTGCCAACTGCGTTAGTTTAATGTATTTAGAAAGTATTGAATTAGTTAACGTTTTTTCACGTTTTAGTGCGGTTGGAGTCGTGCGTCACTTTAACATTAGTGGTGTCACAATACTTGTAGTAAAGTGAGTGCACCAAATAAAGCCATGTAAACCAATAAGATCAAACTCCCGGTTTTTTATATAGAATAGAAAAAACTTGCTAGATCGTGATTTTATCCACATGAGATAGACAAAATGTTAAGGAACACATGTTCTAAAAAAGGTCAATTCCCCATTTTACGTCAAACTGCTGCCAAACTAAATTTTAACTTAAATATTCGATTTTTTTTATAATTCTTATGAATCATTTGATGAAGGTACAAAAAGTGAATCCAATTAAATCATATTAAGCCATGAACCGTTGATTGGCATTATTTGGTGCACTAACCTTAAATAATTTTAATGCAGATTTCTATAATGAAAAACATCGGAAAAAAAGGGAAAACATCGCTAGCTACAGTAATAAGACATTTTGCGATCATTAATTGGTTTGATGAACTATAGTGTCATTTTTACAAGCGTCACTTTTCAAATCGTAAAAGTGCATCTGTTATTATAATTGGTGAAAAGCGTTCACCTAGCATACTTCTTCAAGCAGGTAACCACTGACCTGTGTCAATTTTTTCAATGGTGTGGTTAAATAAAAATTAAGCTTAGGTTACACAATATTTTGTTCAATAATAACAAAACTATCACCAAAACCAACGCAGTATGCTTAAATTTTGATAAAAAAAAATTTTTTAACTTCCTTTTACAAAAAAGGAAGTATTGTATTCGCAAAAAAAAAAATTCACTCAAAAGTCGACCTTAATTTCCATTTTACTCACCCCCGAATGAATGTTGAGGGTTTTTTTTTTCCCCCGACTCGACCACACGTGGATAAGTAAGTGTCCAAGAACGTATAGACACGCGAAATATCCATTTTGACGATTCCCGAATTAATTACAACGAGTTTTCTCGTGACGTCTGTACGTATGTATGTCGCATAGCCCAAGAACGGTATGTCTTAGAAAGTTGAAATTTGGTATTAGACTCCTAGTGGGGTCTACATCTGCACCTCATCTTTTGGTTGCATTCGGGTGTTTCTAAAAATGTTTTTTGCTCCTTTTTGGGGGGAAATCGCTGTTAATTTCGATGTAAACTCAAGTGATGTTATTTAGCGGACACTTGGCGATGTATCGCCAGTATTTTGGTCGCCACGTTCTGTTGCCAATTTGGCGACAAATTTAGCGATTTTCAAAATTATTTTTTTTTTAAATTTGGTTTTATTTTGGCCACTGTTGGTGATACTTAGAGAGTAAACTATTGAATCGCATTAAAAATGCCGATAATAGGGCAATGACATTAAATTGGAGTAAAAGGAAGTCATATGATGCACACTTCAGCTCGATTTTTTTTTTGTTTAAACTGCAATTTACTCCTCCCCCCCCCCCGTACAGCCTAGTACTGTAACGCACTATCAATGTATTTCTTCTTAGTAATTTTTGTGTCATGTTTAAAGTATTTTTGTAATTAAACTTTTAACTTGGTTACGGTCAATTTAAAACAATCTATTTTACGTGCATTATGCTTATGCTAACAGTATCTTCTTGATGTTTACTACGCCAAATCAAGGCTACCCAACGTCTTTCATAAAAATATCTTCGATTAGATGCAATCATCTAACTCTTATAAATTATTCATAAAGAAGAATCGTGAGACTTTACTCATTTATTTATTTTTGGTAATTTTGAAAAAGCACGACGAAAGTAATCGCATCAAAGAATGTAAGGAGCTCCAGCATTTTTTAAGAGTTTAATTTCTTTGAAACCATAAATCTTAAAATAGAAAGTTTTTAAAATACTTAAAGTGATACCAAGAAAACCACCAATGATGGGTGTGAAACAGGAGTGAACTCAAAGTGTTGTAAAACGCTTTATTTCTACATAAAAGGATATCAAACTTTTCACTGTAAATACTTAATAACTTTGTACTTCATTTCTCATTCTTGTTGCATTTAAAAACATTCGCTTTTCACTTTTATGTAATCAAAATTACTGTTGAGAAAAGCTTACCCTTAAGTTAATTAAACGTGGACATTTTAATAAATCAGACTTTCAGTAAAAATTCATCAATAAACAAGTTCGTCTCTGCAACATTGTAAACCCTTTTGGGGATCTAATTTATTTTATTAGAATAAACTGTTTTATGTGACAACTAATACTTAAACTGCTGAAACTAATTGAAGACATTCATCTTCACTTTCAGAAAGCTGCTTTTGAAGTAGATGAATCCTTTCTTATTAATAACTTTAAAACAAATTATCGACAATTTTTTCAATAAACTTATGAAAAAAAAATTAGGTATGTCTCGTATCTTAAAGTACGCATGGGACTCGTGTAAAATCCCAAACTAAGAGAACCAACCTACGGTACCAAATCTGTGTCATTGTTGAATTCTTAGTGACTATTAAAAATGCGTTCAGCGAAGAATAAGTTTTATCCAACTATATAGAATTACCATATGGATATATATATTTTAGTCCATGCATTTAAGAATTCCAGAAATATGTAATTAAGATTGAATTATTATATATGCTAGCATAAAAAGCATATTTCTGCTATCGTTTTATTCTTTTTAGAAGTGTTTTTGGATGAAAGTACCCGTTTTGTCTAAACAGCATTTAACATTAATTTTGTACTTAGCTATAACAGCAATGCTGTATTTATTTAAAATTCTGAAATTAAAAAAAAGTTTTATTATTTGTTTAAAAAAAAGTGCGGAAATGACACGCCATTACGAGGAACACCGCTTTCCTGGTGAAAAAGAAATAAAACATAAAGTGAAATAAATCATACTTATTTGTGATTTTTTTTTATTTGTTAAATTTTCAATTCTATGTAACTTAAACCTCTTGAAATTAATGTCATGGAAAAATAAACACGCAATTTCTTCACTATTATGAGAAAACCAAAGCTAAAATTCTCCCTAATTCTTTTTTTTTTTTTTTTTGAAACATTATTCCTATGTGTAATTCTTAATAAGCTTCTGACAGCTGAATTTAATTAAACGGATTCTATTTCAAATATTTTGTTTTACTATAAGAAGCAATTTATCTTTTGAAAATATCAAACATTTTAGACGACGTCGAAGTATTATCCTTAACATTTTCGTCTTAAAGAAATTTTTTTTGCCTTTTCAGAGACTTGTGTACTGGAGAAATGGATATTACTATAATTTATTGAATTTAATAAATTTTAGATATTAGGAATTATTATATTCAGCAATTCTTTCAGCATGAAATACATTTTTTTGTTAAAATTCTCCAACCCAATTTATAATTTTCAATATGTGTGGATGATTAAAATTAATCACGTCGAACACTGCAGTTCTCATGCGTGTTGTTTTAAGTTCATTTTTAATAATAATAATATTTATACAGCAAAAGAGCACAATTTGAAATGAATTTCATTTTATGTTTGCAATAGCAAAGCGTTTGGGGATTTGATGTTGAAGAGAAATTTCATCCAAATATGTTTATGAAAGAGAAGCGTAAGGAAAATTTTTATAATAATTATTTTTTAATTTACTTTGTGACTTAAATAACCAAACATTACTTATAAAACAAATGTATAGAAAAGTCATGAAAAGTGTTTACAGTTACGTGTTATCTTTTATTTAAGCTTGAGATAATATTTTGCATGGTTAATATTTTATTTTATCCCTAGAGCTCGTTATCTCACAACACCTAAATTTGTAATTTCCTAAAATAAAAATAAATAAATAAATTGAGTTTACATTGTGATTAAAAATGCGTAACAGAAGCGTCGAAACCATATAGAAAAATATGAAAAAAAAATCTAATGTAAAATTCAGTGCTTACTTTTACGCCTCTTGAATAACTGATATTTCTTAATAACACAAAAGTTTGGGTGCGTGTAGTCATGTTTGAAAGTCAAACGCGGAACGCTATAAATAAACACTTCTTATTTACTTTCTTACGCCTACAAAAGTGTGTTGTACATGGTGTTACGTTTTAACCTGCAAATCCTCTATTTTCACAACCGTTAGTCTTAGATTAATACTTCCAATTGCAAAAATGTCAAAAATCAGATGGAGAGTTAAGATATTGAAAACTTGAAGAAAAAATTAAAATGAGTCAAAAAATACAAAATTTAACTTTTTATACAGGTCCCCAGATCCTCTAACTTATGTGTTAGGAAATAATCTCCATTGAAAAGCAATTCCAACACAAAAAGATTGATATTAGTGCAACCAATGTTCACCGAATGAAACGCAGCATTTGGTGACTTACACCACTTTACACTAGCTGTCAACAACACTTTAAGTTGGGACAATATAGCAGTTAACAAGTGTTTAAAATTATATGTGTACAGAGTGGTTTTTCAAATTGTTCGAGGTTTTGCAGTTGTTTTTGCGTTTTAATTCATAACATTTGCATGAATTTTTGAATATCAGTGAAATTATAAATACCTTTTTTTTTTTTTTTTTTTGACAACCTGTCATTTTTCTGACAGGGAGATAAGTTCCAATCTTAACTTCTGTACGGTCCCTTAAAACTTCGAACTGGAATATCTCCTTGAGTTTTGGTTGCACAAATGTCACGTTTTTTGTGTCAGCAATAGTTTATAATGGAGATTATTACTCTAAATATATAAGTTAGGGGACCTAGTGCCCATATATCAAGTTAAATTTTGTATTTTTTGACTCATTTTTATTTTTGCTTCAAACTTTTAATACCTTAACTCAAGTAACTCTGCGTCTGATTTTGAACATTTTTTTACAATTGAAAGTATACATCTAAGTCTAACGGTTGCGAAAATAGAGGTTTTGTAGATTAAAACAGAACACCCTGTGTATAGAGAAGGGCGCGTTCAATTACAAAGTATGATAGCTTTGTTAGCATCTGAAAACTGAAAATGCGAACACAAAAGACAAAAAGCTAGATGAAACGTACAAAATAAAAACAAACGTACAATGTAATAATGGTGTCTTAGAATGAGCAGAAAAACATTTCAGGCTCTTAACTTCTAGTTTGTAGCAAACCAATGAAGAGTTTTACAGTTTAATACTGTATATATTGAGAATTTAGATGTTGGTTATACAGATCCTGCCATATGTCAACAATATCGTCAGACTGACACCGACTTCCAACTATTTTTGTCACGACTTTACAAGTGTTTGCACGTTATCGCTAAATTTAAATTAGTACTCGAATACATGAGCTCGGTTTTTAATCTAGGTATGGTACCCCAAATGATAATAAAAGTATCAAAATATATTATGTGTTGTATAGGGTATTTCTGACACCCTGGAGTAGAGAGTGAATGAAGAAGCACAATTCACGGTGCAACCCAAATGCCGAAACTCAAACACTCTTGGACAAAATGCGATACATTATAGAACAAGTTGTACATCTACAAAATAAATTTTAAAAAATATATGAAATCTGAAAAGAGATTTTCCCCAAAAAATTTAACATTTTTTAAAAACCGCTGCTCAGAGTTATAGTTTTACGCAGCAGCACATCTGCATAAAATTCGATTCAGAGTCCACTGTGCATCAGTAAAAACATCATATATCTTTCGTATGGTGGTAGTTGATGGATTTACAGTCTCAATAAGAAATCCATTAAAGATTCATGGACTTTTATAATAAAGCTCTTTATTTAATGGAAGAGTGTAACAACCAGACCAAGAATATAGGAGAAGATCATGCGATTTGGTCATGGGTCATAGGACTAGCATGGACCATGAAAGTTGACCAATTTATTCTGTACATCCACATTGAAATGAATTATTGACTAGACGTTTTGTAACCATGCATTGTGTGATGCTTTTTGCAAAGGGGTTTCGTAACCTATTCATTCTAAGAAAAATCACATCATAAATGTTTGCTTTTTTTCGCTTCCTCAAAAATCAGTTTTTTACTTTATAATTAATGTCTATTTTTAGATGCAAACCTTTTGGCCTTGATTGTTTGTTTTTCATTATTTTTTTTCAGTAAAGTCCTTTAAAATCAGGTTAACAAGAATTTTCGGTAAATGAGTGTAGCATTTTTCTTAGAAAAGAAACTACCGAAAGTAAGACACATATCATTTTTTAAATATGTCTATTCAAGTGCATTACATGAAAATATGCATATATATATATATATATATATATATATATATATATATATATATATATATATATATATATATATATATATATATATATAATTGACTTTGAATCGGTCGGTACAAAAAACTAATGAATTGAAAAATATGTTTGTATTTTTATTTTTAATTTTCAAGAAATAAAATATCCTTCGCAGAAATTCCCTCACCAAATCTAAACTAATAGAAAATTCTCACACCAAATGCAAAGAAGATGCGATGTGGATTTTCTTAATAGGTTTTTCTCCCTCTCACAAGGGAAAAGAAGAGAACCTCTTCAAACTAGAAGCAGTTGACTTTCGGAGTGCAAATATTAGAAAGTCAACCATAGTAATTAGTGTACGGTTTCCTTAGGAAGATAAAACTTCTATTACAACTTTTATCTGAAAAAAGTGTAATAGATCCTATTACTAGTTCCAATCCCTGTCCATTTCTAAAGCAACTAATGCGTAGACATTTCAAGTTTTTTCGTTCTTTTGTATCTGTTTTTCAATTTTCAAATTTTATACTTTCGTCTAAAATAAATATTTTCTTCGTATCATCATATGTTGTTTGAAAGAGAAAATAGTGCGCGCATGATGAAGTACATTACTTTAAAATATTGAAATAAAAAAAATGCAGAAATATATCTTCATACCTTTGAATCAATTTCCATTTTAAAAAAAGAAAGTTTCATTTTTATTTTTATTATTTTTCTTTGTGATTCATAGTATAATACTTTTTTTTAAACATCGTACTAATTGCATACGAAAAAGTATTTTTCTGAGATAATTTTAGATAGATTATATCTCAAACATGTATTTTGGTGACAACGCCGGAACTTGTCCAATACTGTATCAAACTTTGCAAGTAAAGGGGTCATTTTAAAGGTTTTTTCATCGGTGAAAAACGAAGAGACAATTCACATTTTGGTTGTTTTTGCAGAAAAATAGATATATTATACACTGCTTCAATGCATAGCAACGTGAAATAGAGACTTGTTTAGTTTGTCGTGATACTAATGTGAAGATGTTGCGTTTGAATCCGGACGCATGAAAATGGCGTTCTGATCTCTATACAGTTCTGTAGTTAAAATCAGGAAGCAAGATATTGATTCTAGCATGGTAAGTTGCAGTATAACTTTTTAAGAATATAATGCCAAAATAGAATTATCGATTTAAAATTTATTTTGCTGCTTTATTGCTTACTAGTCTCACCCGCACGGCTCAGCCCGTAGTAAAAAATTAAAAGGTCTTTTGGTTCGCCTGTCTATTTACAAATAATTTATGATAAATTTCTCGCCAATTGGCTTGCCCATGTTACGGTTCCACGTTATGATATATTGGTAATTTACTCTTCCATCTTATGACAATTTTGTTCGGGAAACTGTTCTTAAAAATGGAATAGAAAAAGAACAAAATTGAATTTTCGAAAAATCACTTCGAGGTGCACACCTCCATGCTACAAACTAATTCTGTGCCAAACTTCACGAAAACCGGTCTAGGCGCTATGCGCATCACAGAGAGCCTGACAGACAGAGATCCGGACAGATATATATCCAGACAGAGATACTTTCAGCTCTTTTATCTTTTATTAGTAAATATTTTTTTAGTGTATCGGGATGTATAGCATTCCTAAATGGAGCTCCATTTGCTTAGTTGGAAAGAGTGTCTTACTAATAGCGTGAAGGTCATAGAGTATCCATCCGTATGTCAGAAAATATAGGTTTTGAATAAATTAATTTTTCTCATTTGAATTCTGGTCCGGATTTCCGTAAATATATAAGCATAACTCATTGGGGGAACGATTCGATAACAAAGTTGTACTAAATTAAAATCAGAAAAAAGATTAACACAGTAAATTTTATTTCTCAAATGTGTTTTTGGAGGGGGGAGGAGCAAAAACTTCCTAAACACCTTTTCAAATTTTAAAAGTAAGCCATGATTTTAATCATTTTTTTTCATTGCTATCAGCAAAAAATAAACAACTCACAATTTTTTTTTGATCAAAAAAAAAACTTTAAAGATCAGGTTTTTGAATTATTTTCTTCTTGTGCGAATGCTTCGCACGATTCAGTTAATATTAATTTACTGGAAAAAAATTATCGGCATATTTTCTGTTTCCTTCCTTTCTGCTGTGAAATTTTTTTCGGTTTGCAGTTATTCAAAAAATATGTAATTTCTTGCCCGTATGTTGTAACCAATACTTATTTATAAAATTATTTTGACCTATGCCCGTTAATTATAAAAATACTAGAAAATCGCCCGTCATGGTATGACAGGGTGAAAGTTGCATCTACATTTGAACAAAGCCATTGCCTATAGATATTTATAACTTAAAATTGTATTCCTACCTCCAGCGGATTAACCTTTAACTCCAGTATGTAGCGTTCATTGTTGACCATTCTTGCTTTTTTTCTTTAGGCTGAAATGACAGTCTGACCAGTCAAACGGTTAAGATACCGGATCGAGTTCAGCCTTGTCACAATGAAGCCTCTCCCTGCATGTTAAACATTACCAAAACATATTATCAAATTATCATGCAGTGTCGCGAGTTCCATTGTTGAAACTCGCTTGTTACTCGATCATTGACTATTATATATATGAAGATAGCATACCATAGAATTTAAAGGAGGATTCATAGATATGAGTATCACCTATAATGAAATGGTAAACTAACCATTAAGTTAAGATTCATTACGGAAAACAAAAAATCCTAGGGGGGTTTTTTTTTTTTGGAAAAATCAGGAACATCAACTGTTTGGGAAGAAACTTTTAAATGAATTTTATAAGTTCCAAAACTGATTCATGTTAGGATAACAATTTTAGATATTCTAAAATACAATATCAAAACATTGTAGTTATTTAAGTTTACTTACAAAATATGCTTATGCATTTTAGCATGTTTTCTATTTTTTTCGTAATTTACTTGCGTCAAAGTCAAAACAAGATGTCTATTTGAAAAGCTATACGTATCAAAGAGATCTAAGAATCACAAAAAAATGGCTTCCTTTTTGAAAACCATAAACAAATCTTTTATTCATAAAACCCTCTGAGTTGAAGTTTTCTATTTTTATTGACGGAACGACTTGGAAAGATCTAAAAATTTAAATAAATGTGCATCAGAGCTCTAAAAACTTTTCCGTGCTTTTAAAGGAGATGAAAGAAAAAAATCTTAAAGCTAAAATATCCCATTTTTCAGTTGAATGTTTTATTTTCACATTTAGATTGTAAATTTTATGTTTCACTAGTAATACAACAGTGACATAAATGACAAAAAATGGCACGTAATTTAAATCAGTCAAATAATTGCTCTATTTTAGGACAGAACTATTAAAAATGATACCATTCAGTTCAGTTGAAATGTTTTTTTCACTGTAAAAAAATTCCGAAACGTTACTGCGCATTTCCGTACAACCTTTCGGGATTTTAATGGTTTTTAACCACTCCCTGGAAAAATCAAGTCTCATTGTCAAAAAGTTTCCAGAATGGCTACAAGTTGCACTAATAATGAGTCCTCAATGTTGTGAAAAATATTTTTAGCACTTAATTTAAAGATTAACTGAGCGTAATTATAAAGTGTATCGGCTTCAGTTCAGTTACGGCCCGTCCATGCTGATTAAGCTCCCAGAAGGGAGCGAATAAGTATGAACTACGTTGCTTTGCAAGAATTCCAGGCAAGTTAAATTCATGATACTTACTTGCAATTCAGGCTTAGCTTTGGCCATGTTTGCAGTACTGCTTATGGAACTTTCTTAATAAATCAGGAAGGTGCCAATACATTTTACACCTACCTAAGTACATTCTAAGGTTCCAAAGACACGACTGGCTTGAAACAGGATGATTTCTGAAATTTTCTGGAGGCTTCTTGCATAATTTCAGGAAGGTTACTGAATATTAGCGGAAAACGTTCCTGGTTTTTGCAAGGTATGTTACTGGCAGAAATTGGGCACATTAGCTGTCAATTTTTTTCAGGAACGTTTCTGAATCATTTTTACAGTGTTTCATCATTTCCGTTGACCGATTTCGTGGGAAAAATGGTTATAAAATGTAAATTTTCCGCCATTTTGTTACCTTTGCACGTAGTGGAAAGGATGGCACATGTTAACTCGGTTCGCATGTGAACAAGGTATGTGCTACTAGGATAACTTCGGGCAAAAAACTTGAAAAATTCTCAAGAAATGACAATACCAACTCTACATTTTATACAAACTTTTAAACAAATGAACCATTTTATGATTCCGTGGAGGAAACTTCTTTGTTTTAGCAAGTGTTACATATAATTTGACCACTGTCTTCATTGCGTAAAAACATTTTTAATTTAAACTACTACTAGTTAAACTTAAATATTGCACACCATTATAAAAACATTGAATTAAATTTAGGACACTATTGATTTTTTTTTCATTAAATTAAAAATTCTCTATTTTGCAAAATAGTTCTAAGTTGGCACTTGTGAACAAAACATCTAGTGGCACGTGTATACAGTTCTCATATCTTCTCGTAATATTCATATTAGGGTTGGATAATGTAAGGGTTAAAAAAATGTAAATATTGGCAATTATATTCTTTTTATAATCAATTTGTAAATTTATTGTTTATTGTTATTATGAACAAATATAAATTAGTTAATTATTTTTATTATTATTATTTATTTATTTACTTTTAACAATTGTATTTATATTTTTTGGTTACTTAGTGTGTATAATACTTGCAGAAAATTATAAGACAAAAAATTATTTTATCTGACTAAAAATTTAAAATTATGTGTAAATACTTTATCATACTTAGTATGTAGCTCAAACTTAACAGATAATAATAAGTGCATAATAAAATTTTATTTGCATTATATAGTCATATAAATTTTTCCGCGTCTCTAAACGGATTAGAATAATGTACGAGTCTAATTTTTGACAGTAGGCAGAGTTAACTATTTGGGGAAAATGTTTTCTTGATAACACAATTACTAGGGTCTGGTGGGGGAAAGTGGTCAATGGGGGAAAGTGGTCATAATTCAAATAAATGGCTATAGTTTAGAAATTATTGTTCGAATAAATGTGAAAAATTTATTTTAGGGTAGTGCATTTATAAACTATATTTTGAATACAAAATTTTACAACTGGCAAAATTTTATTTGGTAAAAAAAAAATATTTTGTGTAAATATGAAAATTCTTAAAATCTAAACACCTTTTTTAACTTCCTTGGGAAATTTTGTTTGTTAGAATTATGAACAGATTGACTGCACAGGAAGCTTCCTACATGTCTCAAGAACTCTTGCTCATTAGCAGTTAGCTGAATCTATTTTGAATAATTTGTTAGAACAATTTAAGTAAGATGGGGTAAAGTGGTCATAATATTAGGCTTAACGAATATTGTTCTTCTAAAGTCACTAAATCTTTAAGTATAAGGCAGATATACATTAAATATTAATTTCACTTAATATGTATTGTTTTTACAATAAATAGGGTTAAATATACGAGTATATGCGTATGTATACGCATATACTCGTGTAGGCACGTATATATACGTATTCACATAAATCATAAATGCACCAATAAACACGTATTTGGGTACCTGCAAGTATTTTTTATCAATACAGATATACATTAAATATACACGTATATTCCCGCTTATATGCTCGTATATATATGAACAATTATATACTCAGGGAGACACGTATATACGCGTACATACTCGAGTAGACACTTGCATACAAGCATATGATATACATGTATACAGGGTGAGTCTAAACTCTTGGTCAAATTATTAAAAGGTGTTAGACGGGAGGATAAGAAGCAAGAATCATAAGAAACATCCAGAATCAAACTCAAGGCTGACGCGCTACATGCACGCAAAGCCAGAAACTGATGGATGCAAAACATGTCACACATTTATTACACAAAGACAATTTTACACAACATTTTAGGTTTAAAGAAAATTTTAAAGTTATTGATGAAATTTGCGGCCGGCAGCTGTAATACATGCATCGCAATCACTCTGTTGCAATTACGAGACTTACGAGAAACTTTCATCAGTCGCTGCACCTTCGTTGCGATGCGTGTATTAGAACTACTGCAGGCCGTAACTTTTAACAACTGCTCTAAATATGTCTTAAAAACTAAAATGTCGGGTAAAATCATCTTTGTATAACAAATTTGTGACCTGTTTTGCTAACGTCAGTTTCTGACCTTTTGTGCATGTAGCGCGTCAGCGGCCATAAGTTCCTTATGATTCTTTGCTTCTTATCCTCCCCTTTCACATCACTTAGATTTTGAAAAAAATTTCAAAATCTCCTCCTTCCTTTCATTCTGTAAGCATACATGTATATTAGCGGATATACTCGTGGATATACGTGGATACATGTACTAGTGTATACACGTAAATGCACGTATATACGTCTAACAGGTATATAATCGTGTTTACACGTAAACATACGAATATACTCGTGCTTTCATATATATTTACGTGAGTAGACACGTACAAACACGCACTGGATATATTCACGAATTAACTCGTGTATACTCGTATAAGTATGTATGTACACTTATATATGCGTATATACGTCGACTATACACGTATATACTCAGGTATGCACGCATATACTCGAGATACAAGCGCAAAACACGCATATGATGTTCTTTTCTACGCTTTACTCGCATATACACGTGATACGTATATACTCGTATAGACAACGTATACACTCCTATAGGTAATCACGTATACATGCGTGAGTATATACGTGTATACACTCGTGTATACACGTATATACTTGAGTAGGCATGTGCATGCATCTGATGTATACATGTATCTATTCATATATGAGCATGTTTACTCATGTCTACACGACACGTATAGTAGACTCGTGTATACCCGTATATACTCGTACATATACTTGTAACTATAAAAATAACCGAAATATACAAAAATTAGGGTTATTTGTAACGGTTTTGCAGTTTTTTTTTAAACTATGACCACTTTACCCCATGCTATGACCACTTTCCCCCATCCCATGGGGTAAAGTGGTCATAAATACAAAGGGAAATGAAAGTGTTATAAAACTACTTAAATTCAATATTTTTTTCCTGAAATGCAATGTACTGTGTTCTTTAATAATACAATGTAAAATAACAACAAAAAAAGTTGAAGTGTTTAAAGAATTTATTGTTTTTATTATCCATCTAAGTTGAAAACCTACGATTTTATGACCACTTTACCCCACCAGACCCTATACAATTTGAATTATCACAGTATAATTTAATAACCATCCAATACAAATGCTAGATGCCAATATTTTTCCGATAAAGGAGTTTCTCTTTGGCGTATTACGATTGTTCTGCATTTATTAGCTCTTTTTTATATGTTCCCTAGGCTTTTTCACAAGAGCCCCCCTGTAAGGCAAGGGCGCGCATATGGAGGGGCAAAATGGGGGCTCAACCCCCCCCCCCTTAGAATTTAGTACTTCCTTGCTTTTAGTACTTTTTTCTTTGCAAAAATGTAAAAACATTTCTTCTTTAGCCGTTAATGAATAAGTTATTAAAAATGTCAAATTTTTATAAATCTAATCTGCACTGAAATCAATTTCCATGGGGAAAATATCTGAACCCCCCCCCCCTCTTACAATATGGACGTCCTTGCTATTAGGCACATGTAAACAAGTGAAGGCATTTTTTTAAATGCCATAAAGTCACAAAATACAGTTTTAAAAACATGTCTAAACATTCCATGATGCGAAGAAAGATACTATTCAGTCATGGGGTTATTTTTGCGCTGAGAGATTGATAATATCATTTTAAACATAAAGAAATCCAAAAAAAAAACAATTGTTCACATGTGCTCTCTTTCCCCCACATTATACATTCTCGTTTAATCTAGGCGTTGTACTCAGATCGTGCTTTTGATGCTGTTGGTTCATAAAATACATAGTCAATTTCTTTCCATGCATTTCAAGCTTTTATTTATTAAGCGTCACAAACACTACACCAATATCTTCATTTCAAATCTCACTTAAAAATTCTTCACAATGAACTTTTTTTTAATTCCCAAAGTACGAATCTGCATTAATCGCAGGCGAGTTTGACCAATTTATTGTTGAAAAATGTAAAATAACCATAGGATACAAACACAATACAAGTCAAACTGTGTATTTTGCTATCAATTTCTTTGCAATCGTTTCTGTTTACAAAATAAATTGTATGTGGAATCCTATCCCCCTAATCGTAATAGTAAAGAAATGTAATCGTAAAGAAAAAAACTTGTAAAGTTAACAGTGTTAAAATTGCGTGAGACCAATCTTTTGCATGCAGTAAGCAACTGTTTTCTCGCTCTTATGTAAAGTAGGGACTATATGACTCACGTTATGAAACTTGAATATATCCTTTTTACACTGGTAAACAATTGCTAAGGACGGGTTCTAATGTGACATGTAGAACTTAAAAAAGTAAGTGTAATTCAATGCCAAGTAAAAGAAACTTATGCTAGAACTCTAGAACAATGCAATGACGACAATTTATTGTGTTCTGAAATCTAGAAGGCATTGTAAAGTGTTCAAAGGACAATGTCAATATGGGATATGGCTCCCATGGAGAGCGATGCAAGCTTCCACACGTCATGTGATGCTTTACACAGCATTATCCAGTAGCTGTTCGGGTAATTTATCCCATTCTTCTGTCAGTTACGGATAAGGGTGTCCTTGCTTACTGGAGGGCCTGCTCTCCCAAACATCCCAAACATTTTCAATATGATTCAGATGTAAGGAACGTGCTGGCCCTCCGATGTGTTGAATATTTTAGGCGAGCTAGACACCCCTGGACCGCGGTTGTTAATGACATGTTACGTCGCCATCCATGAAAACGAATTTATCGTCCACAGCGCCACAGAACACGAGAACATGAGGCACCAGAGCAACTTTAATGTATCACTAGTCGTCATAGACTTGTTTGGAAGCACACGAGTGGCGTACGGCCATTCATCACAATCCTACCCATCCCACGTCACAACTTGTAGGATACTAGTCCATCTTTTTTATGTTTGCTGGTTTGTATGCTCTACCACTCTCTTGCTAAGTTAGTTGTCGTCCACAATTAGACGACAGATTGAACCTGCGTTCATCTCAGAATAGTACACAAGCCCATTCGATTTCTCTCCAAATGCAATGCTGAAGACATCATTACAAACGAGCAAAACACTGACTTGTAGACAATGGGATATACAATACAAGCTGACGAGCATATAGTCTTTTTGCGATCAAACGTCTGGCTACAGTTTTTCGGGATATTTGCTTGTTAGTAGCAGCGGGAAACTACTTTGCTACATCAGTAGCTGTGTTGCGTTGCTTCCTTTTCGTTGCTAGCACTAAGTACCAATCTTCTGCTGTCGTCGTATTGCGACCTCCCCGTGACATTTGCTACACATTCCATTTGTTTGAAATGATTTCCAAACTCTAGAAACAACACTGTGGCTGACGTCGAATTCTCTTTCAACATCTAAATTTTTCTGCCCTTCTTCGATGTTGCCAACCCCCGGCCACCCATAAAATCAACTAAGGGATGTCGGAAAGACATACCGAAAAGTGCTTCGTCAATTGACTCCTTCCCATCAAATTTTGCTTTTGAATAACAATGGGCTCCCCATCTCGCGCCCAATCCTTTATATCGCTTATCAGCGCTATCACGTGACCAGCAACGTCGTGAGTTTAAAATGTGCATACTTACAACACACCTTACTGTGTCCCGAAATTATGCTAATTTCTGTATTTCCTTGCCTTCCATTTTGTAGTCGCTAACGCTTCTATTGATACCCGTCCTTAGCAATTGTCCACCAGTGAAGTTTCAGGCATTTCGTTTCTTGTAAATTTTCAAGAATTCTTGTTAATGCTGTCAAACTAAATCGTCGATAGTTTTTTGTTTTTAGTTGATTGGGGAGATGTTTCAAGAGCTTATTTTGCTTTACTTATTTCTTCTTGCTTCTGTGAACTTTGACTGCGACTTAATGCGTTGAGGCGTTTTTTTTTTTTTTTTTTTGTCATAATTAAGCTTTGTATTTTCTGGTTTATTTTTGCCGTCGACGTTCTTCTTACGCATTTTCATGATTAATAATCAATTAATAATCAATCAACAATCATGATGCTAAACTAAATATGCTCCGTCTTTATTAAGAAAAAGTTAAAGAGATATTTTACAACATACAAATGTATGCCAATGAATATCCCTAAATAATGCATAAAATATGCTATAGTTATATATACATATTAATAAGTAGGAACAGTATACAATAACAATAATATCAACAAAATGTTATATAATATGTCATTTATGCGGAATATACATAAACATTTACATAATAAAGGAAGATCAGGTTTAAAAATAAATTTCTCAAAATAGTTGATGATACATTTCTTTTTCATTGAACTGGGTGTGATCCGTTACATATTAAGTAAAACATGTTTATTCTCGAAAATCTAATTCAAATAAATTGAATAAGTTAGTTCAACTAACAGTAAAACACATTGTCTTTAAAACACTTAGCGCATTTGACTTTTACACAGGCAGCAATTACCGGCAAATTTGAACATGCCAGTGTAAAACACGGCAATCCTGCAGTTTGCGTTAATTTATTTCTAATGCCAGTCGGAGATCCGTTTTGATAAAAATAGATAATCTAGATTATACTTACCTTTTTGCTCATAATTAGCCCCACTCCGCAGCATATTTCTTGTGAAAACCAAGTGAGGTGTTTCTATTAATTAACAAAAAGTTTGGAAGCAACACTTCGTGAAAAAAAAAGAAAACAAATTTATTACAAATGTAAATATATTATAAACTAGTGGAACCCGCACGGCTTTGTCCGTAGTAGAATTAAAAGGTCTTTTGGTTCGCCTGTATATTTACAAGTAATGTATGGTGAATTTCTCGCCAATTGTTTTGCCCATGTTACGGTTATACGTTATGATAATTTGGTAATTTACTCACCCACGTTGTAAAAATTTGCTCGGTTCTTAAAATTGAAACAGAAAAAAAAATGGAATTTTCGGAAAATCGCTTCGAGGTGCACACCCTCATACTACAAACTAACTTTGTGTAAAATTTCATGAACATCGCCCGAACGGTCTAGGCGCTATGCGCTAACAGACATCCAGACATACAGACTTTCAGCTTTATTATTAGTAATAACGAATACAAATAGATTATATAAATATAAATCCCCCCCCCTTTAAGGGTAATAATTCCTTTTTTATTGCCTTATATATTCTAAAAATAAACATTTGACCTTAAAAAAAAGTTTTACTACTTTTTTAGAACAAGTTAAATACAAGTTATAATGAGCGAATCTTAAAATTTTGATTTAATTTACAATTGCAAATTTGCATTTAACATTTGAAATTTGAAAATGAACAAATAATCAAATTATTTCATTTCTTTTACATCATAATTGTTTTAATAACTTTTTTCCCAAATTCCGCTCTTTAGCACTATCTTCCTCCATAGAATAATATTTTTTTTTCCGTCTGCAAAAAAATCGTTTATTTTTTGCTAGTTTTTCTGAAACAAAAAAACCCGTGTTTTAAAGAGTTAATAGCAACAGGCAAAAGATTTAAAATAAGTGAGTAGATCAACTTTACAAATAAGTTTAACTAAATGTTTTAAATAATTAATTAATTTCATTTCTAGTTTATTAATAGACTGCCTTGGTATGCTGTAATATGCTGCCATGGAGAGATAAACGGCAATATCTTCAGAAATTAGTTTTCGAGAAATTTGAATAAAAGCGTTTTGGATTTAATTCTAGCAATAGAAAATCATATATAATCGAATTAGATGATTTTTCTTGATTTTGTTTTCATAGGAAATCAAACAAGCAAGCTTGTACAACAAATTTAACGAATAGCAGCTAACAAAAATGCAATAATAATACCAATAATAATAATAATAAATAATGAAACATTTGCAGTTAATGCCCTTCACCTGCCCAAGGCACAATAACACAACATACTTTTAGAAGTAAGAAATAATTAATATAATACACGTTTTCCCAGCACTTCATTTATTATCTCCAGAAAAATTACTTTTATAAAACAAACAGAAGTTTCTTTCTTTTTCTTTTCTTTTTTGTTATCGTGATCAAAGTATTATCCCCAGGTAACTGAAAATATTTCTGACGGTTTGCGAGCGGAAAACATACGATCCCAAAGCAAGCAAGAGATTTGTTTTCTATGGAGGGCATCATTACTAAAGGGGATTGTCTTCTTAATCGACGTCGTCTGATTACGTGAGCCGTCTGGTAGCGTAAGCCGTGATAAACGATGACAGTTACGGTTTCGCCTTTCTTTGCTTGTCATTCAGTAGTAGGATCAAGAGATTCTGTTAGAATCTTTTTAGGTTTTTTCACTTTAGTTATTTTTTAACTAATTACGTTTTGTTGTTTTTCTACCAGAAAAAAAACTTCTTAATAATATTAATAAAAATAACAACAATCGTAAAGATATTTTAGGCTGTAAATTAGAAACAGCATCCATTTGCAAAACGAGTAATGTGCGTGTAAAGTAAGACAAACAACGTTAGAAGAAGCACAAATTTGCTAATAACAGCAGACGCGTGTTTCGGCGTTACAGGGAACGCCTTTTTCAATGCAAAAAATAATGAGCTTATGGATAACCTGAATTTCTAAAACTCTTCGCCTCAATTTGAATACATTCTCAGCTTTGTAATTTTGAAAAAAAAAATACTAATACTAACTTTTGTGTCGTCTAATTTTTATAGTAATCGCTGTTTACCGCAATTCATGATTCATTGTATATATGCAAGTTTAAAGCTTTAAATTACTTCAAGGAGTTTTCACTCAAAATGTATTTAAATTATAAGCACGATTTACTACTTTCGTATGGGAAGACAAAGTATTTGTTGACACTTTGCTCTAATAACTTTGTACAGTGACTATAAACATTTTTTTTAAAAATAATTTTTGTTCCTGCTTTTCTGGTTAATCATTCAAAACAAATGCAACCATTTGAACTACTTATAATCAAGATAAAACACAGAATATATTTCGCAGAGAGCATAAAACAGAAGTTATGGTTAGTAGTCTAACAGTGAAGTGAAAAGAACAGTTATAAAAAGATTGTACGTTCACATTCTAGATGCTCATCCTGGTACTTGTCGAAAGCTTTAGCATATATTTTCGTGCATTAAATAATTAAAACGCTCGTATTAGCGTTTTTTTTTTCACAAAATTTCCTATTTCAGCTATGAATTCTTATATTTTTAATTATATGGAACCATTTCGAGTTATAATATTTTTCTAAAATAAAAAAAAAAATACTTGGATAATAATGATTTGTATATGTTGCGGGAGTGACCGAATGGTTACAGGTGTTCCATTCTAGCCCTTTCAGACATGGCGTCCATCATACTGGACATGAACTTTAAACAGCCGCTAATCATTTATTGATTGAATAAATTACTCGATTTTTTCGTAGTTGACTCTTTACTGTCTGCTTATTATCTGTACAAGAATTTTTCATTTTGGGATTAACAACATTAAGAAATAGGGGTTGGGAGAGAGAATGGGATTGGTTCATTTTCCCAACCACGGATTCTCGTCGCAAAAGCGAGTGTTTTTTTTATGACTTAAAAAAATATATATAATCTTATATTAATCATTTCAAACGCTTGTATTATTTTTTATTATTGTTTAGAGAATATTTTACAAACAAGTTTGTTTGATATATAGTTTGTTTCTATAACATATGTCCAGATTATTGGATGTGTTATAACTCTTTTAATTCCTCACCTATAAACTTGAAATTTTGTCGATAAGATACAATTACGTATACAATTGCACTTTTTTCCGAAAATTTCAAACTTCACCTATGAATTAAGATATTTTCGATTATATGGAACCATTTCGTATCATACTATTGAAGTACTATCAATTTTCGTAAAAAAAAAAAAAAAAAAAAAAAAAAAAACATTACCTGGAAAACAATGATTTGTATATGTGACCTGTGAATGATTTGTATCTGTGTCTGTATCTGGTTTGAATCTGTAACGGGCGTGATTTAACGGTTACACCTATCTTCTTCCAGAAAGTATACTATGCCCAATTCATTTGCTCGGGTGTGACATTTTTACGCATGTAAAGTCATATCTCGTTTATACGGAGTAACTGGGATGAGAAAATCAATTAATTGAGCATTGGTAATAAGCAAAGTATCTTTAATACTCTTTAATAACGCATACTTACTGTTCTTTACGAAAAAAAAATCTATGTAATAGTATAGCAAAATAATATAGAACTATTTAAAAAAGTATTTAAAAAAGCAAAAACAATACTTTACATCCTTTCATGGCAAAGAATTGGTTCACTGTCTTTTGGTTCAAACACGTGTGTCGTTTAAATGTAGCGTGATCATTGTAAATAGTTAGCTTCCATGGTGTTTGTTAAATTAAAATTGCTTAAAGTACAATGTATGTAAAAGCTGTACTTTTTTATTAAAATTAAAAAAAAATCGTAGCATTTATAGTTACGTTCTTGCTATAATAGTTTTAAATTATGTATGTGTGTATACACTTTTTAAAGACGTGCATATTTGATCCGGAAGGTCCGAAAATCCGGATAAACGACGACTGTATGAACGAGATTATACACGTATTTGTACTTAATTTCCCAGAATTTTAAATTTTGGCTTTTAGTTCTTGTATATCCATCACCGTTTCACTTTGCTCCACACTCCCATACTTGCAAAACAACGATTTCAACATATCATTTGTACCTACCACGTATATATTTTTACATTTTTAAATACAAAAAACTTTTTAAAAATTAGATACTTCATATTCTGACACATCATGTGTCCTTAAGCTAACGATAATATAGTTTCCAAATTCAAATTGAGATTTGTATCTCTATTTACAAAGGCATTTCGTAAATATATTTTACCATCATTTGATACTTTCAATAAAAGTTTCTGTCATTAAAACATATCTATCTACTGGTTTAGAATCAAATGAAATGTAAATACAGTGCAAACAATTAAAACTTTGTTTATGCAAGATAAATTGAATGTATATAAACTGAAATGCATCATTTACTTTTCTGTTCGGGGAATGTATGAATTCACGATGTATTATATTTGATGTATCGATGTCTGTATTACTAGAGAAAGAACAAATATGTTGGTTACTACTATCAGTTAGTAAACAAGAAAAAGCTATTCCTAGAAAAATGTCGAGACCGTTTCAAATGTCAAATTACAGAAGAGTTTAAAGATGAAAGTTTCATTTTACAAAGACAAATCTGCGATTGCCAGTGGAAAATCGAAACTAGCGATCAAAACTTTGATTGATGATGGTTTAATATTATTACTTGTTCGAGTTCAAAGAATTGTTTCTAACTTCGAAATAGTTCAAATTAAAGAAAAAAAGATGAAATGAAACATTTTTTCCATAACATAACTTGGTATTTGACATTTTTTGACGAAAGATATTGATAAATTTCATGAGTGATATATTTTGATTGATGTATTTCATGGAAAGTGAGTGCAGAATGATAACTGTGTGTATATTAATAATAAGTAGTATCGCTTGTATTAAAAATTCTTCCAATAGTGTATAGTGTTTTGGCTTACTGCCTTGCGTTTCAATCCAAAACTATATCGTTATTTTTGAAGGCATCACAGAAATATATGTTCTGTATATTTTTTAGAAAAACGTAGGATCTTACTTTCAAAGTTTTTTTTTTTTTTTTAATTTCTATACCGTTAATATGTGAAAGAGAAATCAAAATAAATGTTTACATCATTTGATATACTTAATCATTTTTAAAAATGTCGTCAGTCTATGGTATGTGCCCTTTATGGGGACTTAGGTGAGGAAAAAAATCTGCACTTGTGTTGTAAAAATATGATTAAAAAATTAAAACAAAATAAATTATCCTGCGTGTTGTCTATCAGGGGTAGATGTTTTCACTTTAAACACAAATGGACTTTTACCAGTTTAATAATTAATTTTTAATCTGATCAAAGTGCCTCCAGTTAAGGGTAACTTAAGCTTAAAATATTGAGATGCGTTAAATTTATTTCCAACAGTATTTCACAAAAAAAAAAAAAAAATCAACTCAATTTCTGTGTAGCTAAAATAAGTTTTGTCATGCAGAAACAAAATAAACAACCGGCATGTTGCTTTATTGAACCAATTTTTAAATCATAACTTTGAGCAAAATAGAATCAGTCCTTTGTAAAATGTTTTAAATAAATAAAGATAATTAAAAAATTCTCTTACAGATTTTTTAACCCAGAAAACTTCCATCGCATGTTTTGAGAAATATATCGAATATTTTGTCTCATTAACTACTCTTAGCCAGATGAAAAAAAGGAGTTTGTTTTCTTTGCAAAAATTTGATTAAAGAAATCACATTTTTTGCAAGAAATAAAAATGTCGAATACAAATCCATTCTCAATCGTTCTTCAACGGACACTTTTCAATGCGAAATCTAATTCAATTTAAATTTTACGTAGACGGGTGAATACATGCTTTATGCTACATAAATTTGACCTTTGCAAACAGTTACGGTCATGCAAAGTATAAATAAACACAATTGTTAGCGCGTCAAAATGTGTTTTTCGTAATTCTGTTGTTTTCTTTCATATTTGTTGTAAAAGCGTAATTCGCAAATTAGTTGTTTAGTTTTCTTTGTGTTTTTCTATCGTTATTTTTCCCTAAAAAAATCATTCAAACTTCTTTTGCTGGTGTAACAACTTCTAACTGCTTCGTGCGTAAATCTTACAATATTTTTCTTCGATTTTTTTTGATTTTTCAATCTTAGTTTTTGTTGAATTTCGGAAAATGGTCTAATTAAGCTTCAAAGAATAATTTAATGTTCGCTCTAGAGAAGAGGATACTTAGTTTTAATAGTTTTTTTTATAAATATACTTTTAGATAAAAGTCTTAATGGAAAAAGTTTTGTTGTACTTGATGTGGCACAGTTGCCTCTAATTGATGACTTAACTATTCTAGCGAGAAAATGTTTTGGGCGACGCCAAAAAACATTAGAAAAATAATAAAGTGAATGCTTACGCTTCTATTTTTTCTCAACCTAGAAAACATATTATATTTAATGTAAAGAAGAAACGACAGAAAAAATTGGGTAATTTTCTGAAATATGTTGTGTGAATGTGCATCTACAAATATGAAGAATTAACTAATATAACGAATTCTTCGTTTCGCCGAAACTATTTTTTAAATGAACATTTCCAATAATGCAAGGTTGTCGTGAAAACATTATTATTATTATTATTTTCACCCAAAGCAATTTATTAATACACATAAATTTGTTCTTAAATCTTAGCGAAACACAATGCACCCTTTTTTCTGTTTTTAAAACTGATAGATATAAAGAACTTTAACAGCATACGAGATGAAAATTTTCGTTTCTTGCATTAAGGAACAAACGATGTAAGAAGAAAAAGGGGAACATGTTTTAACCTATAGTAACCTTTACACGTTTTAAAAGTAGTTTAAAAGATAAATTAACCCAAAGTACGAAGCGTATAAATAATAGTTTTAAGGAAATGCTTGACGAAAACTTATCGGAGTCGTATAAGAAAGGGTAAAACATTCGTTAAAGACATTTTATACTTATTTCAGAATATTTTCAAAAGTTATAATGATATTGTTTTGTTTCTAAGCCTGAACTTTTACTGTTTTTATAAAAGTACTCTGCTCTATAAGGAGAAAATGACTAAAAAAAGAAGAAAAGTAAAGAAAGCGGTAAAATGCACACATTCATTTCCACCAGCTCATGCATTGCAATAAAATACTTAAATTTCTTTCGAATCTTGGAATTTTAGTTTAAGATAACTAGATGAATAAACTTTACTGTTTGTTTTGGACAATTTTAAGTGTGCAGATTTTTATGGGCGAAAGAAAAGCATAATTTAATGCTTTGAGTTTCTGAAACTATAAAGTGGATTTATCATTTTTTGTAGTGACTGAAACCTATTTCACAGTAAATGGATTTTTTCAGCTAAAAGGTTCGAATTCTCTTCTTTCATCATTTCTAGAATTTTAATATTTAACGTTTTTTTTTTAAACAATTAATTGATGATTTTTATTAGAAACAAAATACTATTTTTATGTCCTTGAAGTACGAACCAGTAATTTTTTCTTGGATTATTTTTATTATGAAAACTTTGAAAATAGGTCCTTGGAAACAAATATTACTTATGTGTTACGTCCATTGGTGATACGAATTGGCGTACAAATTCATTTATCCGGACTAAATAGGACCAAAGACGATCCGGATAAAAGGAAATCCTGATAATCCGGAAAAAGAGATGAATAAGCAAAACATTTAGTTTCATCAGAATAGCGTACGCTCCTCCCCCTGTAAGAAAAACGTTACATAACGTATCAGATATATACAAATAGTATAAGGGAAGGTGGCTCAAATCGGGTAGGTTAACAAAGAATGCTCAAAGATGAAGTTTTTGTATTTTTATCGCAACGATTTCGGTGTTATTTCCTAGCAGGGTTCTTGAACTTGAAAATAAAAAGTGATTTTTGCATTATTTCAAATCCAATATTTATATATTATCAAACGTTACAAACACTTGAAAAACCTGCTTTGCCCTATCAGTGGGCCAAAAGCGGGAAAGCCGTTATGACAAAGCGGGTAAGCTTAGCTAAGTGTGATTTGGTATATTTGCCAATCAAATATGAAGTTATAAATAATTAAATTGATTGACAAGCTAACGGCCATTATAAAAAAATATATAAAAAACTTATACCCATCGAATTGAAAATCTAAGTCAGCACATTTGTTTATAAAACATAAAGAAATAACTGATTAAATTAATGTACTAACTGATTCCCATCATAAGAAATAACTTTTTAAAATTATGCTTATCCTATTGAAATAGAAAATCTAAGTCAGCACGTGTCTAGAAATTATATATATATATATATATATATATATATATATATATATATATATATATATATATGATTAAATCTTGAACTCGATTTGCCCTACCCGCTTTGCTTGACGACACGTTTTTTATTTCAATCACTATAGTCTTAAATTTTAAAAAGAGAAAAACGAAATGACCATCGTAGTTTGTAGGTGGATAGTGTCAGAATAATGTAATATTATTGATAATTAAAAAAATGACACTTTGATTTTTCGAAAAACCCGCTTTTTTTCATGGATGCTTGAACATAAAATGGACGATAACTCAGCACCAAATATAGATAGAAAGGTTTGGTAAAAAGCATTTTAAAGTACATTAGTTGCTGTTTAATGGGATATGCAACATGACTAATTTCAAAAAAATTTTAATTTTAAAAAAATGAAATTTAAATTTTAAATTTATATTTCTCAGAAAAAGTATAATAATTTTTTTTTTTAAAAATTCTCAAAAATTTGTGTGTATTTTATCTTTATTTGTGCAAATTTTCAAGTTGGGATCTCAGTGGGATCATATTTTTATGAATTTTTAAATAAAATTTGACTTATGAAATAATGACATTTTTCAGATTCTAACTAGTTAAAAATGGGGTTCTCTCACTGGGGATGGTCTAGTAAGTAGTCATTTATCATAACTATGCTTGAAATGAGCTGACATGAATTTGTAAATTTTCAAGCCTCCCCCCCCCCCCCCCCCGTGCACCACCACTTTTATTATTTTTTTTTTCAAAACTATTTTCAAAATGTAAAAAATAAATAAATGAATAAAAAACCAAAATGAATAGTAAAATTATTAAAAATTGGTAAATGTTCTTCTTTAAAGTAAGAAAAAGACCCCCCCCCCCCCGGGCCACCACTTTTATTATTTTTTTCCAAAACTATTTCCAAAAAATATATTTTCAAAATTTATGTAAAAAATAAATAAATAAATAAAATATAAATGAATAAAATAAAACAAAATGTATAGAAAACATATTAAAAGCTGTTAAATGTTCTTCTTTAAAGCAAGACAAAGTACATTACCCCCCCCCCCCCCCCCACACTCACTCACACATACGATTAACACTATACTAGTATCACGCTTCACCTGATCCTTTTTTTTTCAGACCAAGTGTTTCTTTTTCAATCCGAACTTCACAAAGTGTACTTGATTATTTCACCATCTGATAAGGAAAGTTATGATTCATTTCGTTCCTTACCCCTGCACCAACTTTCAATTTTGGATGGAGGAAAGAAATAGTTTGCCCCAAGATCACAGCAAAATAGGAGTGTTTCCCCCCGTGTTGTTTCATTCTTTTTACACTAAACTAAAAATAAATCTAAGTATCAGGTCATATGTCTGTCCGCATAAAACTGTCTTTCTACAACATTTGGAGTGCAGCTGTTTTTTCTTTTCTTTAATGCTAGTTTTCTTTTAATTTCACTTGCAAACGAGAGCAATGCAGCGAGATCTATTTATACATATATTAAAAGCAGTTATAGATCAAACAAATTTTGCTAATTTGAGCATAACCTTCCATGTTGTTATGTTTCATTTCAGATTGCCTCCCCCCCCCACCCCCTACCGTCCCACTTTCCGAAAGAAAAAAAGCTGCAAATGAGTGGTTCTCTTCAGTTTTTATGACTTTTAGTTTTTATGTCCCCCCCCCCCCCATTTATAGTCACTGTTGATGTTTAGCCGCGTGCGTCCCAGTTTATTATGGTTATAACCCTTACGTGGCGGCTTTTTTTTTTTAAATACAGATTTGAAAAAAAAAAAGATAAAAAGTGGTTGTGTGGCGGAGGGGGGGGGGGGAGTACTAATCTACAAAGTCATGTCAGTTCATTTCAAGCATAGTCAGGATCAATTACTACTTACTAGACCATCCCCAGTAAGATAACCCCATATTTAACTAGTTAGAATCTGAAAAATGTCATTATTTCATAAGTCAAATTTTATTTAAAAATTCATAAAATATGATCTCATTGAGATCCCAACTTGAAACTTTGCACAAATGAAGATAAAATACACACAATTTTTTGAGAATTTTTTTAAAAAAATTCATTATGCCTTTTCTGAGAAATATAAGTTTAAAATTTAAATTTTATTTTTTAAAAACAAAATGTTTTTGAAATTAGTCATGTTACATATCCCATTAAACAGCAACTAATGTACTTTAAAATGCTTTTTACCAAATCTTTCTATCTATATTTGGTGCTGAGTTATCGTCCATTTTATGTTCAAGCATCCATGAAAAAAAGCGGGTTTTTCGAAAAATCAAAGTGTCATAAATAAAAAAATAATAGAGATAAAAATCTAAAAATTTGGACTTTTGATTACCTCAAAGGGTACAATCGATGAGCCAAATTTCAAAGAAATACAAAAAGGTGAGGGAAAAAACTTTGGATCACTTGACATGGAATGACCCTACAGCAAAAACAAAATGCTTTGTCACAAAATTAATTACAATCGTTTCTCGCAAATAATGTATCATTTAGAGTTCAGCTGCAGTGGTGTCAGACTCCAAGTACGACACGTTTGTAAGATTAGTAATATAATTTATTGAACATTCTGTGTAGGAAATGTACGTTTAATTAAACTAAAAACCGAATTTTTGGAGTACGTATGATTCCGTTTCAGCGGTTATAATTTAAAATTATAATTCAAATAAACGCGTGTAATTTTCTACAAATCGATCCGTATAAAACGGACATCTGGATATACAGTTGTATGATGAACGAGGTTCTTCTGCATTGTTTTTGTAAATCGTCAACATTTGCACTGATCTAAAGTAGAGTCAATGTTCTTAATAACTTTCCTTCAATGAAACTTATATTGTTATTGAACCTTTATATTGTTATTGTTAAAAATTACAATGCACATCAGCACAATGTCATTATTATTTTCGTAGCGAATCTGATGAAATGTGTGACAGGCCTTGTCCCATTTCACACGATTTCCGCTATTTTAGCATTGTTCTTGCTCTCTTCACAATGTCATACCTGCTTTTGCGAACTACCAATGAAACATTCCTTTTTTCAAATTTTTGTTACAATCCGAGTATCAAATTTTTGTTACAATCAGTGTGAAATTAAACCACTTCTGTGATTTAAGGTCCACGCATAACTCAGTGAACTACATATTCAATTAACAGGCTAATATACTGAACTATACCGAAAATGCAAGAATATTTTCTACAATACACAAGAAAATATCAAACACTTTTTTTCTTTATTCTCACCAGCGCCCGAACCTTATTTAATTTTACTTTGAAACAACCGCGTTTTTTTCTGGTGTGCAGTCTACTTAAATGGAGAAAAGGTTGCAAACAACTGCTGTTACGCTGCATTATTTTAACTTTGCAGAGCATGTTCTAAAATTTGCACTAAAGAAACAGCGTTTTATGCAACAAACGTGGAACACACGTACCTTTTTTTTTTTATCGTCTGCAAACCAATCTTATTTCGCATTAGCTTACCGTAGCCTGCTACGCAATGTGCCTAAAAATATGGAAATTGTCTAATAACCGCTGTTACCGTTGCAGTTTTATTTTCTTCAATACTTTCCGTTTAACGCATAAAACAGTTTCAAAGAAAATATAAGTATCGTAGTTTTGCGGAGGTGTTTTGACTGCATGCCAGCACTAATGTTAGAACTGAAATTGTGTTCAAAAAGTTCCTACAGATTCGTAATTTGTCGCATCAATTAACTTTTGTAGCACTTTAAATTTAATTTCCATTTTGTTTAAGCTGTTTAAAATCCCTCTTACTTTTAATATACAGCCTTAATGTGAGCAAAATAAGTTACTCCAAGCATAATTTTTCCAAGCATATTTTTGGAAAAAATATTTCAAAATTGTTCAATAAATATTCAACCCAACTTTTTCGCTATCGAAACATATTTTTCGACAAATTTATATATATATATATATATATATATATATATATATATATATATATATATTAGGGTGGTCCTTATTTTTTGATGTTGTAGATATTTTACACGACGCCCCCTCAATTTGTTCCATTATACAAATAAATGATCCATGCAAAATTTTAAGTCAATCCGTGAATATTAACACGTTTTTCCTTTCCTTTTTTGAGTTTCAAGGAAAAAATTTCATATTTTCCATTTTTATTTAAAAATATTCCTAGGTTTCATATTTAAAGTAATTTTGAACCTCAATAGATGTTACTACTTCCAGACCAACCATTCTCTCACTTTCATTCTGTAAAATTTTGCATATTACATGGGGTACATGTACACCAATGGCCTTGGGACAGGCATACTGCTATTCGCGCTCGTTTCAAACCAAGCGGAAGGGGGATATTTCTTTCCACCAAGATGGACATAAGGGATTCTAAAGGCCATTAATGAATGATTTTTGACAACAACAAATTGCCTCCTCCAGGCTTTGGGGGTGTAGATTTAGAAAATTTTCTGTGTATGTAATAGGTGTGGGAAATTGGGTCACTAGGTTTCCATGCTATAAATATAAGTAATGACAATTATATTTTAATTCGCTGTTCTTTAGTTATATACTTAAATGTTTATGCATTCTTATAATTTAAATTTAAAACAATCCTCGATTACCCGACCATAATAATAAACTCTATTTTCCACATCTAAAATATAAATTTTAAAAAATTCCAGACCGGAATAATGTAAAAATCTATACTTTAAACTGTCTTCTATTTCAGTACATATAGTCCTTTATTATCATCAAATTCTTCTTGCAATTCGCAAGATTTAGAAACCGAAATGGGTATGTATCCTAACTTGTTGAACCTTTTTCTTATATCTGGTCTATCACAACGCAAAAAACGCAACGCTTGATAAATATTGATATCTGCTCGCATTTCATCAATTTTAGACAAATGCCATATTAGGGACAAAGATGCTGCTCATTTATTAACAGCCTATGTAGATGCAGTAAATTTAAATGAAAATAACCTTATTATCAATCGTACATCCCTTAAGAGATCAAGAGAAAATCTTCGAGAGGTAAAATCAGATTTCATGAATTTAAATTAAGATTTTTTGATTATTCACTGGGATACAAAGCTACATCAAGGTGTAACTGGGAAAAAACGCCGATAGGCTGACCATGATAGCTTCAGGTCCCAATGTTGAACAGCTACTCAGAATTTCTGAGATATTTCTTCAGTTGTATATGATATCTTAATGACTGCTCTTTATTGCTAACTGTTCAAGCTGTAGTGTTTTATATAGCGGCTTAAAATACCAGCTGTATAAATTGTGCATGTAATTTTTTAGAGCAAAAGCTGAAAGGTGATATATTGCATTTGTATTGCTATCATCATCCACCTGAAATCGGACTGCAGAGTGTCTTTAAAGAAGTTCTTGCCTTTCTTAGTTCTAGACTCGATACTCCATTATTTAAGCGCTTTAAAATTCAAAAAGTACACATACCACTTGAATTCTAAAAGAAGAATTTGATGACATTTTATTGTTCGTAGAAAGCGGAATTAAGAAATATTACAGAGAATCCTCATAACATGTAATAATATTTCTTGATGAAGTCTTCCCTCCTACAGGGATATGTTTTCGGCAACCTGGAGCTTATCTGTGAGCCAGATGGGTGGAAAAAGGAATTTATTGTTTGAATATTTATATATTTAGGAAAAAATTTAAACTGACCTTCCATGAAGAGAATGCCCGTAAATGCTGTTTTACAGTTAAATGTTGTATGAAGATATAGTTTTTCGCAGCAACCCATTCTATGCCTTTTAAATTAATATAAAGTCTAGTGTCTAAAAAACCTGCAGCGTACAAAATGATGACAAACATGCAGCAGAAGTAATGATTGAAAAATTCACAATTCAATTATGGTACTTAGGGGATGAACTAGTAGCTTTGTCCGTATTGGATAAAGAAATTAACTTTGAAGATAGGAAAAGACTACTTCAAAAAAAAATGCTTGCTGAACAGGAAGACGTGTCTGATGACTGTATAAAAAAATTTCAGATAACAGTAGATGATTTGGAATACTTTCTTAGTAAAGATCTTCCTCTTTATAGAATCAATTACAAGTCAATAAAACTGTTTGATAAGTTACAAACACTAAAAGATTTTTTCCTCTTTGATCCTGATTCACGGCAAAATGAAGGAAGCTATTTAAAGGGAAGAGAGATCGTTAAAATACTGAAATTGTGAATGATACAACTGAAAGAGGAGCACAATATTAATCTTAGATGATATAAAGTAATTAAAAAGATTAATTTTAGTGCTACCTCACTGTAAAAATATTTTGCAAACCTAGGAGAAACGAGGTGCTGGATCTGAAGTAAAAACTCGAAGATTTGTGAGAAAATTATCAAAAGTGTTAAAGTTCAACGTCCTAGGGGCACGTGTTATTATTGACCGATCGAGTTCATATTTTGCACCGATTACTTTTTATTATAGTGTAACAAAACTAGGGGGCGTCACTTGTTAAATTCCGAAAAAATATTTTTCCCATATAAATAAGGACCACCCTAATATATATATATATATATATATATATATATATATATATATATATATATATATATATATATATATATATATATATATATATATATATATATATATATATGCAGAGAAGAAGCTACCTTCTCTAATAAAATTACACACTTATGACACGGAAGATAATTTTATATATTTTAGTTTTAACAATATGCACATAAAAACTCTTTCGTAGATACCCCTTAATTACGTTTCTAGCTTAATGCATTTTCAAAATATCAGACAAAAGTATTAATAACAATCCAAGTTAAATTTATTGACGTGTTCGACCTTAAAGAGTAAATACGTTTTGAAGTGTCATAAGTAATAAAGACATTTTGACATCAGTGCTATATAGGATAAGAAATTTTAGAATAATAAAATAAATGTTTTACAATGTTTAAAGATGTTTTAAACAATTAAATAGTTTTTTGCATCAAGCAGATATAATCAAATCTTTTTCATATAGTACTTTAAATAATTAAGTATTCATTAATTTTGTTACTGTAGGTAGTATCTCATATGTTTGTGTATAGGAATGCAAGTCAATATGTTTAGCATTTATTTTTATCTATAAAGTATATACAGTAGAACCTCTCAATTAGGGACACTAAAGGGACTGGACATTTTATCCCATAAATAGAGGTTTCCCTTGTTCTGTGGTATGTGAATTGATGCATGTGGAGTAATTAGTATGATATAACTAACTAAACTATTAACATTTTAGATTAAATCGTGAAATTGTTTTACATATGCTAAATAAAACTCAGATTTATTTAAATTAAAAAAAAAAAAAACTTTTAAAAATCAAAATTCAATCAAATATTTAGTAGAATAGTTTTAGTAGTACTAGTTTATAAAAATAATTTTGAAGTAATTTATTTCATGAATTTGCTTCATGTCACATAATTTACGATGCAATGTAATGTAAATAACAGTGTGATCACATTTCAAGTCCCTTAATCAGAGGTAACTACATTGATGTCCCTATTCAAAGGGGACATTGACCAGAAAAAGTCCCTTAAATAGAGGTGTACCTTATTCGGAGCTGTCCCTTAAAGGAGGTACTACTATATTTTTAAGCTCTATATAATGCAAGTATTGTAAATAAAAGTATTTTTAATGCAACCTTTTTTTTCAGTATAAGAAGTAAATAAATATATTTAAGCTAAACCGTTCGTAAAAGTTCCCAAATGCCATCAAACAACGTGCAGAGGGAAAAACGTATCCAATACGCAATATAAAAAAGAACAGAGATAGAATTTGTACTTAAATTTTACAAAATAGACTGCATATAACTGTAACTCCTGAAACCTTATAAATTAGACTGTACATAACTGTAACTATATTTACCAGTTTAAGAGATTTGGCTTTTGAGACATTCGAACAATAGAGTAGGGATATACAGGATGTTCTGCTTTAACCTGCAATACCTTTAGTTTGACAAATTAAACACAACTACATTTAAACAGTAAAATTTAATTGGTAAAAATTAAATGGGTGGTCATTGATTTGTCGACGAAGAGCGGGAGCAGTGGTTGTACTCATAATACGTTTTTATCTTTCTAATTGACGATTTAAATAAGATTTGAAGCAATCTTTGGGGTTGGTGAGCATCAACAAGCAGAGAGCGGAGACCCCTATTGATTAAAAATGAGCTTAGGTATGCTTATAAAGTAGCATTAATGCATATATTTATATTTCTTGGAATGCAGCAGCTCCATTGTTTATTAGTTCTTGATATAGTGAACAACCACGGAAGTAGTGCAGTCCTCCTTTTTGCGATTCCCTCCTTTGAATATGTTCCAAAAAAATTTAATTTCTTTCGAAAAAGAGCAAACTAAAACATCAAACAGCATATTCCATATGAAGGACTTTACGAACTTATCTACAAAAGTATAGGCGCTTCTGAAGTAATATTTAGCTGAAGTAGTTAACACGCTCTACATATACAACGCTATGCATTACATATAGTTGCCTAATGGATTACATCATTTTTATAACTTTCGACTATAACCGAATTTGTGCAAAAAACTTAGATAATATTTATTTAATACTCTAAGTTCTTAAACATTTTTTTATAAGGATGTAAAATTTCATTTTTATGAGGAACGCGGAAACTTCACTTTCCTTAATTCCTTTCGAAAATACAGTATCCAATTATCTAGCATATTGAAGCATAAAACAAACATGTTCTCAGAAAAAGTGGCAGCTACTTTAATTGAATTTTCTTTTCTATATTAAATCTCGTATGAAAAGTCATATTCTACCCTCAAACCATTCTTAGCTTTTCTTTTAATGATTTAGCAAACAAACTTTCTTCCTTTGTTTTCTCGGTAAGATGTGAAAAAACTTAATCCTTTTCAAAGAAGATTCTAAGAAAATTTGTTGAAAAAATCTTAGAGTTATTATTTTTGCAGAAATTTTCATTTGGTTTCCTGTTTCTTTTTTTTTTTTTTTCTTCCCGCAAAAGCAAATTTCTATATGTGATTGGCTGCATAAGATGATATAAAAAGCCCAAATTAGATGATAAGACTCTAAAAAATTTTTTTTTTTTTCAAAATAATGCTAAACTTATTGACACATTTGAATTACTTTAACTTTAAAATTGTAGTACGGTAAAACTTGTTAAAATATGTAAACAAAACTGCAAAACTTAAAAACAAGGCTGCAAAGTCATCGGGAGGTGTACCGAATCGACTTTCGATTTTTCTTTAAATTCTCTCGCCTCTTCTTGGGAATTAATAACACCCTTAGCAGTGATTAAAATATTGATTTCTTTTAGGAAATTTTCGTGTCAAATTTAGTTGTAAACCTAAAACTCATACATCATTAGACATTCAATTTGAAAGTTTAGCCTTCTAACAGTTGCAGTTTTTTTATAATAATTGCTCGAAAATCACATTAGAAAATGTATTAGTGTTAGTCTCCTTAATTTTCCAACAGATAAATGTCCATAAAATCGTGTGCTTTCAAGTATTGAAGGCTGTAGTTGAAAAGAAAGAGATTTTTTGTCAAATTCTTCTAGGATAACTCCATTAATTGTAACCCTATCAACTGTCGTTATTTTATTTTAAATGTGTAATGCTAGCCTCACATGTCCTTCCGATGCCCAAAAGGATCTATATACATGCAAAAGCATTCTTTATTTTTTGAAGTTAATCCTAGGGTAGATGATGGTGAATGGCACAATAAATATTGTGCATTTTAGTGTTGTACAATATTTGTAGGAATCGAATTCATTTTGAGATAAGAGTGTCAGACATCTGGAACTGTTGTGAACAGTTGAGATGCTTACCGTTTCATGTTTAAAACGGTCTAAAAACTGTTATGTCTCTGTTCATCCGCCTCATTTTGGGCATTTCAGTATTGCACAATATTTGTTGAAATCGAATTCATCATGAGAAGAGGATAACACACATGGAAAATGACAAATGTCAAAAATCAATTTCAATATAATAAGGTTTTTTTTTCCCCTTATGAATGTTATTTAGTACAATGGAGACGTATGCTTTGAAGAAAAAGAAATACCGCTTAAAGTGTTACTAAATATTTTCCTTTTTCTTGTGTCTCCGACAAAAGTAAAATGTTTAATCATCTTACTGATAAAAGTACATTTAAAATATTTAATTGCACGAGAAAAACATTTTTGAGATAACAGTTTTAATTGTATAACCAACCACAATGTTTTAAAAACGTACGCACTAGCGGAAGAACAAATCCTGCCACTAGTGAAAGCGAAGATCTTGACAATGCAGAACATGTTCTTCTGATTTCTCAACTGTTAATCAAAAAACGTAGTTGAAATGTATAAATTCTTTTTATGCAGAGTTCCTATTCTAACTTTAAAGTTGTAGAAACAAGAATGATTATTTAGTATAGTAGAAATAACCAATGTGCACCCATGCATTGGTTCTTGTTTACCATTTAATACTTTAGTTGTGGAATAGCTGTATGGAAACTTTTAAGTTTCTTAGTCTGATACATTTGATTTATGTAACCGATATACAAGAAACGCAGTAAAATTAATAAAGAAGTCGGTCTTAACTTTTGTCATTCGAACTTTTTAAACCAATAAAGATGAACCAATAAAGTAAAACCGATAAAGATGTCAGTCTTAACTTATTGTCATTCGAACTTTAAAGTTGTACCAACAAAGATGATTATTTAGTGTAGTAAAAGTAACCAATGAACATCCATGCATTTGTTCGTGTTTACCATACCATCATTTTAGTCGTTGAATAGCTACTTAGAAACAGTTAAGTCTCTTAGTTGGATAAATTTGACTCATGTAAACGACATACAAAAAACGCAGTAAAATCAGTAAAGATGCCTCAATCGTGCAATCTTTCATGCTATCAGTTTACTACGTTTTTTATTTATTTATCTATTTCTTACGATCCCAGTCACATGTTAATTGGCTTAAGACGCCGATCGCTTGTAAATGACCCTTACCTATTTTTTTTAATGAGAAACCCTACTTTACTGTGTACACTTCATTAAACGACTGTTGTTGTTTAATAAAGCGTACACTACATTTAACCTCTCTGACGGAAGAAGTATGTTCATTCTATTTTGGGAAATATCAGTCTTTGAGATATGTAACTTTCTCTTTAGACTTTTCGCACATTTATTCACTGATTTATAGGTAGTTTTGTTAGGGTGAATTCAAACGTAATAAATTACTGTAGAACGAACATGTATTTTAAATATTTTGACATTATGCTTGATGTTTAAGATCGACTTCACATGCGCACAGAGCACTAAAATTCTAACCCGAAACTCTATCCCCGTAGAATTAAATTCAAAATGAGACTATGTGTAACAAGAAGTTGATTTGATAACCAAATTAACCAAATAATACGCTCAAAATTAAATTAGGCTACCACTATTTACCCTGCAATATTATTTGAAGAAATTCATTTCAGTTACAAGATAAGTATTACGAAACGACACAGTAAAACGTTTCATTAATTACCAAAGATTACTTAAGGTAAATACACGAATAAAAAGCGCATCCTAAGCGAAAAGATTTCGTAAAAAAACTAAGTTATTAGATGCTAAATGTATTTGAAAAGATCTTTATTTAACGATTTTTCATTGTGGAAACAATATCATTATTTCATTAAGGAAAAAAGTTTAATTGTGCGTAAAGTGGTTTAAAGACCGGCAATAATTCCATAAGCTCATATAACAAGCATAAAAAAGGAGACACGCAAAAAGTTTTACACGGCTTATGCTAGAAAACTAGGCTTAATTTATTTCGATTAAATGCCAATATTTATTTTCAGTATGTAAGTGTTTCTGTTCTTTTTTTTTTATTTGCAATGAAGGAAAGATATTTTCTCTGCTATTAAGCTATACGTTTTTAAATATAGCTAAAATATTTTTTGTTTATGTGTAAATAACATTTAAGATACTTCATTTTCAGAGCTATAACTTAATCAACATTTATTCGAAAAAAAATAGATTAAACGCAAGAGAACTCTCTTCTCGTGCGACTTGGTTGTTGTGTGATTAGGTTTTACAGAAAAGAGGCTCCATTGCAGCCTTGAAATGGTTACATGCTGTACTTTTCTGAGAGTTTGTGCTTCATCTACGTATATCTATATGGCTTTTAATCATATTTTAGCACAAAACGGACCATATTTCATTTGCTTAATTAGTTTTGAATATTTTGTCTTCGAAAAATAACTGCATCTTTAAGAATATTGTGCAGAAAAACTGAATATTTAAAAACTATTTTTCAAAAGTAACCCGTATTTTTTATTTATCTGAATCTTTTAGTTATACCCCCCCCCCCCCTTTATTCTTCTTAAAATGTAAATAATTCAAAATTTTGTTGTTGTTTAAATTTTTTTAACTAAATTGCTAAGTTATGCTTTCACAATGCATTAAAATCGAGTAATGATTTAACTTGTATTTGTTGATTTGATTTTCATTTTTTACTGTGCTAGTTTTTAATAGTTACATACGCATTTTTTCTTTCAGCTTAAAAAAAAAGTAAGGGCTCAATTACCAACTCTAAAAATTGATTTCTTTCTGTGCGATCAATTTCAGTTTTAGTTACTTGTTTCGAATTCTGAGCTTTAAACATACTGCATACCTATGAGTTACAAAAACAGTCAAGATTAAAAATGATATCCGTGCAAAGAAAGAAAAAGATGTACGGGAGGCGAGAAGCAGAAAAGACCAAAACCTTCCTGAATATGAAATCGTGCTTCATAATAAATGGGCCTAAAAGGCCAATTTCCTCCCATTTTTTTCATTCTCCCGTCATTTATGTCCCCTTTATTAAATATCATTAAGCGCAAAATGTCGCATATTAAAACAACAAACATTTTTTCTTAAAAACAACTCTACTTTACAAAATGTGATCCTATTTAGGATAATAAAAAAGCAAAAGTTATATACAAGAGTCTTTCAAGTACAAAGCTTAAATGTTTTGAGAAAAAAAGAAATAGGTGTTCACAATTCTTGATATAATCTTTTTTTAAACACCATTAACATTTTAAAAAATATCTTTTTTTGTATATTTTTTTATTTGATATTGTATGAAAAATTAGAAAATATCTTCAAAATGGATTTTGAACAGAAAAGACTGCATTACTGTGATTCATATTACAAATATCGAAAGATTAAAAATTGCCGTCGGTTCAACAGGAATTTAACAAAATGTCACAAAAACCAGTTTCGTCATCTCATATTTGTTTCCAAGTTCGTCTCCAATTCAGCAATATATCACCAAATGTTCAGTCTAAGAGGCTATATTAGTTTTGAATTGAAATAAGTAATTTATCGCCCCCAAAAAAAATATTAAATAGGCCTTTAAAAACACCCAATTGAAAACAAGGGAAGTGCTCAACTGCAACGTATGCAGACCCCACATACGAAATTCTAACCTCCTACAGCTTACCATTTTTGAGTTATGACTTATGAGAGGTACATCGAGCATCCAGCTGCAAAAAAACACGCAATAATTAACTTGTTTGTACGTGAGGGCAGTATTAAAAAATCTTTCAGGGTTGACTAAAATAGAAATTCATGCTGAAATTCAAGTAAAATATTTTACATGAAAACAATTACTCCTTTTACTATGTAGCACAGCGAAGGTCCTTTTTTTCGAAAACATCGGTCAATTCCATCGGCTTTTGAAGGTTTTTTAAGGCCGATGGGCCGATGTTTCCAGCAAGTTAGCATCGGCCGCCGATGACGATGCCGATGGCAAAATTATTGAACCATCGGCGCCGATGCATCGGCCAGGCCGAGGTGTATCGGTCGAGTCCTAGAAAATCTCCAACGTGAAGATAATATAAACCTTCATTATTGTATTAATATAATGCAAGCTGCTGAATTAATATTGAAACAAATGAGAAAAGGAGCATAATCAATTTCAATTGATAAACTCTACAATGTAAGGCTTTATCTTTCAAAAGGATTTAACAATCGCAATTTCATTTTCTAATGGTGATTTACAAATCTCTTGCAGGAAATGGCTCTCATAGCGGAAATTGTAAATTATTTTAATGTCAAATCAGAGTGATATTAAGATTCTAAGAGCCTTACGTCCGAATATTAAAACAGATTTAAGACAGTATTCCTAAACTAATTGAAATCTCCCTCTTGCGTTTGGAAGTGAAAGTTGTATAATACGTGTTAAGCGTTTTCTTCGATTACGAAAAGTTTAATCGGTAGAAAAGCAACAAAATATGTGGTAAAGCAAAATTAACTTTAAAAAATACTGCAAAGGTTCAAATCTTTTGAAGGACTATCCTTTTTGTTTTAGAAGATTTACTCAATTTTTATGAGAAAAGGCTGATCAGTTGAGATTTTAAAGGTTATTCGGCATTTTCGGAGAGAAAATATCGGATAATTACCTAGTAAAATGAGAACTCACATTCAACATCAACAAAATAAAAACTAATACACATATTTCTAACCCCCACATGCTTAAAGAAAAATATATAATCATGTACACTTTTAACGAAAAAGGAAAATACTTTGTTATTAAAGAACTAACTTGTTTTTTCTGTTAGTATGGTCAGTTTGGGCTAATAGAAACAATCTGTGCCGTCACGATTGCGGCAATTTTTGGAATTAAGCTATTTGTGAGTGAAAAGGAAGTCACATCTTTACTAATAATAAAGCTGAAAGTCTCTCTGTCTTAATTTATGTATGATGTCTGGATCTCAGTGACACGCATAGCGCCTAGACCGTTCGACCGGTTTTCATGAAATTTGGCAAACAGTTAGTTTGTAGCATGGGGGTGTGCACCGCGAAGCGATTTTTCGAAAAATTGATTTGGTTCTTTTTTCTGTTCAAATTTTAAGAACAAAATTAGCATAAGATGACGAGTAAATTACGAAATCATCATAACGTGGAACCGTAACATGGGCACAAGCCAATTGGCGAGATACGAAATTATCAAAACGTGGAACCGTAACACGGGCACAAGCCAATTGGCGAGATACGAAATTATCATAACGTGGAACCGTAACATGGGTACAAGCCAATTGGAGAGAAAATCACCATACATTATTTGTAAACATACAGGGGAACCAAAAGACCTTTTAATTTTTCTATTACGAGCAAAGCCGTGCGGACACCACTAGTAAAGGATATATACTTAGAGAGTTCTGATTTGCTATTTTTGATGTTAAATTTATTTGTTTACATCCATTCAATAAAAACAGCACTACAGGATAAATGATAACAATTGAATTTGTCATTCATCCTAGCTTTGAGAAGATTAAGTGTTTTTTCTAAAGTACCCTTTTGCATGCATTTTACACAAATATAGAGCATGATTTAACGTTTTTGCGATTTTAAAAAATAATTTTACATTTAATTAATAAACAACTACTTCAGATTTCTATATACATGTGAAAACTATGATTTTCTGCGTGCGTTACATTCATGCTTTCATTTATTCCCCACTCTCTGAGGTAAAAGTAAACACGCTGATGTAGACGAAAATAAAGTTTCAATTACTATCAAATAATTATTAGGTCAAAATATTTCATACCCAGTTACTTATAGTCGGGGACACAATGCACAAACAATGATCTCTTTTCCTCCAAAAGGACAGGAAGGTTCTACAGATAAAACTACTTACGTTTTGCTTTCATTTTCTCCAACGGACCATACAAACTTTCATACAAGTAGCAGTTATTTTTATAAGAGTATAAACATTTCTTTTTCTTTTTTTTCGTCTCTTTCTTTTTTTCTCTTTTTATTTATTGACTTATTCATTTATTTTAGTGGCGCATATTACTGTGAAGTTTGATTTAAATTTTCTATTAAATTTTCTTAATCTTTAAAATATTGGTAGATTGCCAAATTATTTACAATATAAATTTCTGTATGTTAACTATTATGATTATAAGCTATAACATATTTGACATACGTGTCAGTAACTACCTAAAACAGCTCTGCTTGAATTCAGCATGAATTTAACTTCATATTTTCGGGGGGGGGGGAGGGAAACGAAAAAAAATCCTTTATAAAGTACTTCTTGAACTTCATATTCATTTTCTTGGTTTGAATTATATTCCACCAGGTGAACTAATTTTGTGGTGAACATTCTGCAGGTGAACTAATATGATTAAAAGTTAGAACAGATTAATCCGTGTCAGTAACTAGCTGAATAAGTTCTGCTTGGACTCAATATGAGTTTAATTTCATATTTTTTGGGAAAAAAACGAAAAAAATAACAATAAATGTCCGTTTATAAAGTTTTCTATTTGAATTTCATATTCCTTTTCTTGGTTTGAATTATATTCCAGCAGGTGAACTAATTCTGTGGTGAACATTCTGCAGGTGAACTAACATGATTTTAAGTTATAACATATTAATCCGTGTCAGTAACTAGCTGAATAAGTTCTGCTTGAACTCAATATGAGTTTAATGTCATGTTTTCGGTAAAAAAAAAAAGTTAATTAATTAATAAATGTCCCTTTATGCATTTCATTAATTGAATTTCATGTTCCTTTTCGTGCTTTGAATCATATTCAGCACTAACAAAACTACCCGTCCTTGTCTTTTGATATTACCTTAAATTCATTTTATTTAAGGTAAATTTCTTATTTGGAGCAGTTTTTTGATATATATCCGACATTAAATTGTACGGAAAAAATATTCCTTTTGATATCACAAGTCATATTTTATGCATAGGAAATGGAAATAACCTAAATTCTTTTTCAGTAACGTTCCCTGCTGTTTGCCAGTTTCGTTCGTTGTTATGTATGTGGGAGGAAAGTTCTTAATAAATATCAAATAAAATGAAGTAGATATAGGCGTAGATCTCTAGGAATCAATCACACTCAAAAAATAAGGAGAAAAAAAGGGGAAAACTTTAATACCATACATATTTCTAAATACAAACATGCCACTTTAAATGTTTTTTTTTTTTTTTTTTTTTTTGAACACTCGCTAAAATATTAAACTCTTTCCAATATTGGAATATTTTTTTTTATTTTCGAATACTATTTTGGAGTCCCGTTTTAAGTTCGTCCGCCAAAAAAAAGAAAAGAAAAGAAATATTTAAAAAAGGGCATTTTTAAAAAAAAAAAATTTTCAAATGCATATAAAAGGTGCGACAAGCTAACTTTCTTATTTCGTATTGCAAGAAAACAATATGCAGTAAGTTAGTTTTGTACAGAAATAACACATTATAGGTTATAATTTAAGTAGCTTTAAAAATCATATCGGGTGACACCCGCCATTTTTAAAACACTGTATGAATATAGGTTATAATTTAAATAGTTTTAAAAATCATATCGGGAAAGTGACTCCCGCCATTATTGGTACACTGGATGAACCGAGTTCTGCTGTTTCTTATCACTCTCTCAACATTTTGATTTTATTTTTTAAAATAAGAAAGATTAACTCTCTACTTTTTTTTAATTTTGTAGATGAAATAAAAAAAACCCTAAACATTTCAAAATAGTAAGTACTTAGTTGCAAAAAAATCCTCTGTTACCGTTCGGCAACTCATCCTTTCGACATTACATCATTTTATTTTAAAATATGCTACTTTTAAATTAAATTGATCTTACAGCACAAGAAAAACTCACCTTTTTCTCTACAAATTAGAATAAATGTAGAATTTTCGGCAGTTGTTTAAATACTCCTACATGCATCATAAAATAAAGCTCCACTTAAACTATTTCACTAGAAACTCTGTTTAAATTTAGAGATTAAATATTAGTTTACTTATTTTAAAAAGTTTGAGTCTGGATTTTTCTTTCATATTTTAACTGAATATTTTTGGCATTCGCTAAAGATCAAATTTGTGTATTAAAGTAATAAATAATAGCAGGGAGCTTCCTGTTTTGGAATTTCGTGTCTTTTTTTTAAATTGCTTTAGCCTTTTTGCGTTTTCTCTTAACCTCTGTAAAGTATATTATAATTTAATCCAGAACAAAAGACGATAAATGTTTTGCATTAAAAAAAGATTTAATTACGTCAAATGCTTTCAGTTGAAAAGAAGAAAAAAATCGGTTATTTTTGGAAAATAATGTAACATCATTTTCACATTATATATACAAAGTCATTATAAAGTCTCCATGCATTTTTTTTTTTTTTTTGAAAATATGTTTTAAATCTAAATTCTTTGCAGAAAACTTCTCTCAGAGAAAGGAACCGCTATTGTTTATGCACTTGTACGTATATTAACTTATGAAAAGTTGCAGGAGGTCACTAAAAGCAAATTCATAAACCACTCTATAATCAATAATTGAAAATATTGGTTAAAAAGTTCAAGAAAACTTGGCAAAAGAGTCTTGAGAGATCTTCGATAACGGCACAAGATGTGAAATGTTTATGAGATGCAGTTGCTCGTGTCACGAAAGCTCTAAGATCACTGGTTCTAACCCCTTTAAACGTTTTGGCTTTTGGCTAGGTCAAACCCAACATATGTCATGTGAAAATGGACATTTTGATAAATTGATCATTAATAAGTTAAAGCAACGAATTAGGACTACAGTTGCTAACATTACATAAGCAGCAGTGCGGAAAATGTTCCAATATGTTTTGGGACGACGAATATTGTGATTAGACATTTTAGTGACCAGATTGAATTGAATTAATTTAATGCTACTTTTTGTGCTTTCTTACAAAAAAAAAAAAAAAAACTCCCTTACATTTGATATTAAATCTAAAACAAATTGAAACTTTGTAAAAGCCCTTTATAAAACTTCACATTCATGTCAAATATTTCAAATGAAATGAATTTAAATCGTTGTTAAATCAAAAAGCATGTTTACTTGAAAAATATATCTTTATGTCTCCTCATTTGTCTATTTATTCTCTTAAGGACTATAAAAGTTGCAGTACATTTTATGAAAGTTAACGGCGTTTTTAAAAACGAGTTACGTCACATTTTTTTAATATTTTTTTTTCTTGCTGATGGTAAAATTTTTATGGCTTAACAGCAATAAATACTTTATACATTTTTTACTAACCAAATTTTGAACTTAGTAGGCACTTCAAGTAATGGTTAAAATTATCTAAAACTGAAAACCACTTTTATCCCAAAAGTGCTCGCGCAGGGTATAACATACCCACCTCTTCGCTTTCAATCAAATTTCTCCCCACCTTTTTTTGGAAGTGGACGATTCCGTGAGTAGCTGACCCATAGGTCATAACCTTGAAGGGGTAGAAACGGTGGGGTCATTCTAAAATTAGTTTCTTTGGATTTGACTTCTAGGGGTGTATCATACCCTGTGCGAGTCTGCTACAGTTCTGAACTAAAGCATACGCAATGCTTCCAAGAGACTTAAAATTAAAACTAGGATCTAGTGAAGACATTTCTTCCCCTGTTAAAAAAGCAAAGTCAACGTACAAAAGCTGTATTGAAAGCCCCAATATAAAAGACAAAAACAGAATTTGTACGTGAAAAATGTGACAAAAACATTTGCATGGACCATATGGCATGCATTTGCAAAAAAATAGAAATTGAATGCAAGTCTTTTAAGAAAGTATTTTATAATTACACTCTTTTCCCTTATTTACATTTTCAACCTTTTTGAAAAAAAAAAATTGAACTCGAAAATACTAAAAAACCTCCTCGGGTATGAGATACCCTGCGCGAGACTCCCGTTCGTTTTGGTCGCGCGAGCAATTTCGGGTTAAGGGCTAAATTTTAAAAACAAAAGTAAAAAATAATAACTATTCTTCCAAGCATACATATTCGAAATCAGAAACTCAATTCCGAGAATTCATTAAATGCACTCCTTTGCAGTCCGAATTCTGTTTTGGTGTACCAAAGAGCATTGTCCTCATTAGAAGAACATAGCCTAGAGGAAGCTTAACTAAATTGCCAGTGCAAACAACTAGATTAATAAGGCCATTAGCGAGCAAAATGAGGAAATAGATTTCAATTATTAGTTTCTGTAAGATAAAGCCCGAAACTGATTAAAAATAAAGAGTTTCATTAAACTACAGACTGAATTACGCTCACCCTTGTAGAATTATGTAAATTCCTTGAATAGCAAATTCAAACTAATGCACTGAAGATCATTCTAAGTAATGCTGGCTGTAAATGAGACTGCGTCATGTTCACTCCTCAAATATTTTTGTGCATGTATTCTACTGGGGAAAAAAATCTTCTTTCATTTTTAAAGTTTTAATCCTTCTTCCTAATAGCTTTTAGTTTCGCAAACATGATTATAAGAAGTACTTTAAAACGATTATGTTCAACAAAGTTCTAACGTTGAATTAGTGTTGTAAAACGTAGTTGTTGAATTCTTGCATCAATTCCTGAGATTTTAGGCAAGATTGACTTTGATTGACGTGACAACCTGGAACAATTTTTCTAAACATTATTCAGCAGCAGTCCTCATCAGAATGTAAAAATAAAGCAATTTTATGCTAAATCTTGAATTATTTCTTGAGACATATTAGTCTCAAGAAGTAATTCATATCACACTAAACAAGAACTCCTTTTTTTAAACTCCCTTTCTAGGGCAGCTGGTTTCAATCACAGCAGTTATTCACATGGGGGATAGCAAAAATCATTCAATAAACGGCATTATGCTCGGAGTAAGCAAAATAATGTTCAAAAATAGTCACAAATATAGTTTACGTCCAGCAATGTTCAAAATTAAAACTTTCAAATCCACCAGAATTCTAAAAATGAAAACAGAACCAGTAATCTTTTTCAGAAATTGTAAATATGGAAATCAAACACTATAAAAAATAAATATTTGCCAATAATATATATTTTTTCTTTAACTACTGATTTAAACATATTTAATACACTTGTTTAATAACTCTTTTTTGCTGATAAAAGCTTCTTTGCAAAATGCTTAACTGCTCTTTATTTACGTATATTATGAGAACTAAAGTTTGAGCATAAAAAATTTCTGACATTAAAAAATATATATGTATCGTCATTTTGAGACACACACTTTCGTACCATTAAAATCATAAACCAACTGGTATTTGTTTGTAACTCTAAAGTTAAAGCAGGAAAAAGTAGTATCTGAAATAGTTGACAGTCAATTTACTACGTTGAAAGCCTTTTTCTTGCTAGAAAATACCCGCAGAGTATCTAGGATCCGCTTCCTCAATTTCGAAGTGGAATTATGCTGCTTTGGTGGGAAAAAAAACATTTTTTTTTTTGGCAATCGAATTTTGTATATATTTCTGTAGAAAAGAGGGTGTATTAACAAGAAAGATGTTTTCAAAACCATTTTTCTAGCAGTAATTCCTAGTAAAAATGCATTTTAAATCTACATTTATTAGTTATCATTCCACTTTGTTAATTTTAATATGTTCCTTAAATGAAAATTAATTTTATACATTTGCTGCTTTTTTTAGATTTCAAGCTCAATGCCTTTGTTACTTAATAAAAGGCAACTTAATGATATTTAGGACGTGAAAATTTCGAAACTATTGACCTCCAACGTTTGATTTCACACCAACAACCAATTTGGATTCAAAAAGCATAAAACTCAGTTGTCAGAAAAATCGTAGGTTGGTCGTTGTGTGTTAACCCTTTTTTGCATGATTTACAGTTTTACCTGCATTTACGTTCTTGCGTGGGATAGAAATTTAGTGTTTTAGATCATCAGATTTAGTTGGTTAGCTTAAGTATGCAAATTTTATGAAAAAATTACGTAGTAAAATACTTTTAGGCCACTTCACATAATTAATACTATTATTAGCATAATTTACATAAAAATTCCTCCTTCGCTGTCGGTTTTAAGCACTCGTGTGCTTTAGTTGTAAAAAGTCCTTAAAAGACCCAAATAAATTTAACAATCACGATGAATTTGAACTAGAAATGGTACAAGTTCGTTCGAAATTAGGGCGGAAGTACCAACTATGGATTATATTATGTTACTGTCACCTTAGAAATAATATGATTAAGAGAAAATAATGCCATTGTGCATAGAATGAGCTGCAGTGTTCTGTCTTAAGTAATCATGTGAGTTAAAAACCTTAAACCAATTACTTTAGCTTTAAATTTTCAACAAATAACAACAGGCGTAATATTTGAAAGATAGGTTATATTTAGTATATAAGTTTAACAAAGGGCTTAAAAATAGGTATTCTTAAGTTCAACCGTTAGTAATTAAAGGATTGTATGTTATTGCGTAGTATAGCACAACACTCTTTTTTGATAGAAGTACGATATAATTAATATAATACACGTTTACCAAACATTTCATTTATTTTCACCAGAAAAATTACTTTTATAAAACAAACAGAAGTTTCTTTCTTTTTCTTTTCTTTTTTGTTATCGTGATCAAAGTATTATCCCCAAGGTAACTGAAAATATTTATGACAGTCTGCGAGCGGAAAACATAAGATCCCAAACAAGCAAGAGATTTGTTTTCTATGGAGGGCATCATTACTAAAGGGGATTGTCTTCTTAATCGACGTCGTCTGATTACGTGAGCCGTCTGGTTGCGTAAGCCGTGATAAACGATGAAAGTTACGGTTTCACCTTTGTTTGCTTGTCATTCAGTAGTAGGATCAAGAGATTGTTAGAATCCTTTTAGGTTTTTCACATTAGTTATTTTTTAACTAATTACGTTTTGTTATTTTTCTACAGTGAATGTCTTTGCAATATAAATAAAAATAATGTGCGTATCTCTAATACATAAATTTCACCTGAACTTCGTCAAATAAACAGCTTTGAATCTTGGAATTGGAAGCCTTTGTGTTTTTTACAAAAATCATGTTTTTGCATGTTTTTCCTTGGTTAATTTATTTTATCTTTTCCAAAAAGTCATATAGTTCAGTCATATTAGACATTAAAACAGCAAAGTGCGATGTAGTTCTTAGTGTTTATATGCTTTTTGGGCTAGGTAGGGTAATGTAAATCAAAGTTTGCTGATTTCAAAAAACTGTGCTTGCTGCGTTATTTTGTGAAAGACAAAGAAATGTTCCGGCTTTTCATAGTATTTCCTCTATAACTCGTAAAATATGCAACTTTTGGTGAAAATGCGAATACCAGATTTAAACTAAATTAAATGTTGAACAACTTAAGCTCAAGTGGCACTCTGTACGACTAATAGTTTAAGAGATATCGTACTTCAAAATCTGGCCGTTTTTTTCAAAAAATGAAAAAATCATGCCTTGGTCATATCTCAGGTCGAATATCACACAAATTCCTACTCTCAAGAAAAAACCTCGACATGCTGTTACAGTAAATTTAATTGGCTTTCATCTAAGCCCAAAATGAAGTCTGTAGTCGTTTTTTGACTGAAACGTTTTCTACCGAGTTTTATTTTGAACTAGCCGCCTGCGGCGAACAGCTGGTCCGCCTTTTTACGCCATTCGCCTTTTTGCGCCAGAGTTGCCGCCTTCGGCGGCTGCTTAGACAATTTAGCAACGGTATTAATAAATGTTTTTCTCTTTTTTCTCAATATTATCATTCGCCTTTTTACACCAATGTTGCCGCCTTCGGCGGCTGCTTAAACAGATTTCGTGGCGGTATCAATCAATCTATATCTATGTATATCATTAGTAGTTTGAATAAAATATTTTCTAGATCTCCAGTTCCGTCGTTTGGAATATTTTTAAAGGAGGGGGAGACACAAACGACGTACTCTTCATGCAAATTTTGTCGAAAAATAATTAGAAAGCACTTCCACTTTTATGTGAAAGCATTGTTTTTTCAAAGTCATGGTGTGTGTGGGGGGGGGCACTGACACCCCGTTGAAATTCCTTAAATGACGGGCATGCCTCTTTCTTGCTGTCCATCTGCTATATCGAACTCTATATTTGTCTATCTATCAATCTATACGACCTGCGCATGTCTACCTCCTGACAGTACAATCTTTTTTTATTTATATAAGTATTAATTCGAAAACAAAAACATTTTTTGTCCACTCAACCTCTATCTATCTCTATATCTACCTAACCTAACCGCCAATTCGTAACAGAAACGAAGATCATGCAAAAAATCGCGGGCTTTAATCATTTAATCAAAGTAGCCCTCAAAAATAAAGGCACTATGTTCCCCGTAGTGTTCAAAAAGTAGCTCTTGCAAAAAAAAAAAAAAAAAGGTGAAAAAGGTGAAGAGAAGGCAAACGATTTCAGTTGGACCACGTGATGAGGTAAGCTCGGAACTCAACCGGCAAGCAAACAGCTCGCGTTGTGTTCTGCCATTAAAAAAATTGTAAAAAAAAAACTATTGCGTATTTTTCAAAACTTTTTTTTTCTGAAGGGGGCGGAATGTTTTTACTATTACCGACTAAAATTTTAGAATTGAGGGTTCAATACTTGTCGCAGGATGGGTTTCGAAAAAAACTAAACCCATAAAAAAATGTAAAATTAAGGTTTTTTCAAAAATCTAAAAAATACAAAAATTGCTCTATCTTCAAAATTTTTTTATTCATCATATTTAAAATTAAATTTCCTACACAATAGTACAAAAAATATCGGTTTGTCGCGATTGGTTCGGGATCTGTGAGGTCAAAAGTACTAAAAAGTGCTAAAAATAACATAAAACATTAAATAACTTTTTTTCTAATTGAAATATCAAAATTCGAAGCCCGAGGTGCACATTTTCAGCAAAAACTGCCCCTGTGTACCAAATTTCATCTTTCTAGGCCTTACCGTTTTCCCAGGATGCGCGCCACAAGCACGCACACACACAAACATCTTGTTTTATTGTATGTATAGATAGAGAATATTTTTGATATCAGACGATTTTTTTAAAGAGATTCAATTATCCAAAGACGGGCCAAAACAAGGTTCAAAACGAAATTTGTAGATTCAATAGTTTTTTTTTTTCAATATCAAAACAAACAAATAATCAGAAGAATAAATTGATTTTGAAGAAATGAATCAAAACACTATTTAAGACATTCTAAAAATTCCTATTATTAAAAAAGGGACAAATAATAATATAATAAGACTCAAATGTGTGTTCATTTAAGTTATCTGTGCTGGGAAAATACACCACATGTGAAGGAGAAAAATGGCAAGCATTCCTTCCCCGTTCATATTGATGAATTGTCGGCCGGATTCGTTTTTTGCCAATAGTTCTATCACAATTGCAAAACAGACAAATAATCAGAAAATTCAATTTTTCATGAAATGAGACAAAACACTCTCCAAGCCAATATAGATTATCCTTTTCTAAAAAAAGGGGCATAGAATGATATAATACGACTCTAATGTGTGCTTATGTTATTTATGTGTGCTGACAAAACACGGCGGTTATAGAAAACTTAAATATAGGTCAATGATCAACAGCAGTATGCAAGTAACGCAAACATTCCTTCCCCTATGTATCTATGCCTTTAACATTGATAAATTTTTGGCCGTATTTCATTTTTCGATTGAAAAGTTACCTACCGAGTTTGATTTTGAGTAGATAATATTTTAATATTTTTGAACAGAAGACTTTCTGAGCAAAGCACTTCCCATTGAATAAGAGATGTATAGACAAAAAAAAAAAAAAAAGAATGTTTTTCAAAGGGTAAAACTTTATTTACATGTTAGTTATATCATTAAAACATATCTTAAAAATTAAGTATACTTGATGTTTTGGTTTGTAAGGTTTCCTTAATGGCTGTGATCGTTCTCCCGAACTGAAAAAAAGAAGGTATAGATAGGTCAATTTTTTTTCTTTTTTTAAAAAAAGTTTGTTTAAGTAACTGAAATGAACTGCCTCACGTTGCGCTATCCATTTTTGCTTCTCATGCACTTAACTAACTGTACAAAGCATTAGAAATACAAATAAGCTTAATATTAAACAAATTAAACAAATGCATCGGAATACTAAAAATAAATTATACGGAATAATTAACTGGTCTCAATTTGTATTTTAAATATCAAACATTTTATAATTTCAAAAATTGTTTTTGACTTACAAAAAAATATTACAATATGAGTGTCAATTTTTGAAAATGCTTGTGATATAATATTCTTTGATTTTTAGAGAAATTTTTTCTTGATTGGACAGACTACATGTGCTGCTACGTAGTTAAATTATTACTTGGCAGGTGGCGCTAGAAGCAGAGTATGTATTTCACCATTTCACTTTGCCCCACATTCCCCTAATTGTAAATAGCGTAGCAAATAGCTACTTGCGAATAGTACGTATAATTTTTTTCCCACCTAGTACATTTTATTTATTTTTAAAATGAAAGAAAAGTTTTTAAAAAGTCGATACTTCATATTGTGATGCTAATGTTTACTTGTGTTCGATTGTATGACAATCGAACGCCAAAGTTTAAACTTTCGGGATAAAGGTGCAAATATATGCACCTTGTTCAAATATATTCGTGAAAGTTTTCAAAACTAACGATAATGTAGTTTCATAATTCAAATTGAGATTTATTTCTCTATTTACAAAAGCAATTCGTAAATATATTTTACCATTATTTGAAACTTCTAATAAAAATTTATTTCGTTAAAATATATTTATCTACTGCTTCAGAATCGAATGAAATGTAAATACAGTGCAAACATTTAAAACATTGTTTATGCAAGATAGATTGAATGTCTATGAGATGAAATGCATCGTTTACTTTTGTGTTCGGGGAATGTACAATTTCACGATGGATTATATTTGATGTATCGATATCTGTATTACTAGAGAAAGAACAAATATGTTGGTTACTACTATCAAAGAGTTTAAAGGTGAAAATTTCATTTTACAAAGAAAAATCTGCGATTGCCAGTGGAAAATTGAAACTAGCGATCAAAACTATGATTGATGATGGTTTAATATTATTACTTGTTCGAGTTCAAAGAATTGTTTCTAACTTCGAAATAGTTCAAGTTAAAGAAAAAAGACGAAATGAAACATTTTTCCCATAACATAACTTGGTATTTGATGTTTTGTATACGAAATATATTGATGAATTTCATGCGTGATATATTTTGATTGATGTATCTCATGGATAGTGAGAGCAGAATGATAACAGTGTGTATATTAATAATGAGTAGTATCGCTTGTGGTCAAAATTATTCCTATTCGTATGTGTAAAGTGTCTTGGCCTACTGCCTTGCGTTTTAATCCAAAACTACATCGTTATTTTTGAATGCATCACACAAATATATGTTCTGTTAACTTTTTAGAAAAACGTAGGATCTTACTTTCTAAGTTTTTTTTCTTTCTTTTTTTTTTAAATTTCTTCACCGTTAATATGTGAAAGAGAAATCAAAATAAATATTTACATCATTTGATATACTTAATCACTTTAAAAAATGTCGTCAGTCTATGGTACTTTGCCCTTTGTGGGGACTTAGCCGAGGAAAAAAATCTGCACTTGTGTAGTAAAAATATAATTAAAAAATTAAAACAAAATAAATTATTCTGTTTGCTGTCTATCAGGGGTAGATGTTTTCTCTTTAAACAAAAATTGACACTTCTACCAGTTTAAAAATTAATTTTTGATCTGGTCAAAGTGCCCCCGGTTAAGGGTAACGTAAGCTTCAAATTAAATTACTACGTTTGTTCTTAAACATATTGTAATACAGTCAATTAATTGTAATACTTTACTACTTAAAATATTTAGATGCGTTACATTTATTTCCAACTACAAGAAATTAAAATGCAGTATTCAAATGTAGATAGTATTTCACAAAAAATCAATTCAATTTCTGTGTAGTTAAAATAAGTTTTGTTAGGCAGAAACAAAATAAACAGCTGGCATCTTGCTTTATTGAACCAATTTTTAAATCATAACTTTCAACAAAATAGAAGCAGTCCTTTGTAAAATGTTATAAATAAATGAAGATATTTAAAGAAATACTCTTAGAGATTTTTAACACAAAAAACTTCCATCGCATGTTCTGAGAAATATGCCGATTATCTTGTCTCATTAACTACTCTTAGCCAGATGAAAAAAAAGGAGTTCGTTTTCTTTGCAAAAATTTGATTAAAGAAATAACATTTTCTGCAAGAAATAAAAAGGTCCAATACCAATTGTTTCTCAATCGTTCTTCAACGAGCAATTTTCAATTCGAAACCTAATTCAGTTAAAATTTTACGAAGACGGATAGATACATGCTTTATGCTGCATAAATTTGACCTTTGCAATCAGTTAAGGTCATATAAAGTATTAATAAACACAATTTTTAGCGCGTCAAAATGTTTTTTTCGTAACACTTGTCTTCTTGCATATTTGTTGTAAAAGCGTAAATCGCAAATTAGTTCTTTAGTTTTTTTCTATTTTTGTATCGTTATTTTTTTTCAAAACAATCATTTAAACTTCTTTCGCTGGTGTAACAACTTCTAACTGCTTCGTATATAAATCTCATAATATTTTTCTTTGTTTTTTTTTTTTTTTTATATTTCAATCCTAGTTTGTTCTAAATTTTGGAAAATGATCTAATTAAGCTTCAAAGAATAATTTAATGTTCGTTGTAGAGAAAAGGATACTTAGTTTTAAAATTTTTACTAAATATACTTTTAGATAAATGTCTTAATGGGAAAAGTTTTGTTATGCTTGATGTGGCACAGTTGCCTCTAATTGATGACTTAACTATTCTAGCGAGGAAATGTTTTATATTAGAAAAATAATACAGTGACATACACATTTCCAATAATGCTAGGCTGTCAAGAAAACATTGTTATTAGTTGTTTTTTCCTCACCTAAAACAATTTACTAATACCCATAAATTTGACCGTTATTTAAATTTAAATCTTAGAAAAACACAAAACGCCTTTTTTCTGTCTTTAAAACTGATGTTATAAAAACTCATTGTTCTTAAGAATTTTAACAACATTCGAGATAAAACTTTTAGTTTAGTGCATTAAGGAACAAGCGATGTAAGAAGAAAAAGCGGAAAAAGTTTTAACCTAGAATAACCTTTACATTTTTAAAAAGTAGTTCAAAAGATAAATTAACCCAAGAAACAAAGCGAATAATAGTTTTTAGCAAATGCTTGACGATAAATTACTAGAGTCACATAAGTAATGGTTAAACATTCGCTAAAGACGTTTTTTCTCTAATTTATTTCAGAATATTTTCAAAAGTTATTATGATATTGTTCAATTTCTAAGCGTGAACTTTTACTGTTCTCATAAAAGTATTCTACTCTATAAGGAGAAAATGACTAAAAGAAGAAGAAAAGTAAAGAAAGCGGTAAAGTGCGCACATTCATTTCCACCATAACATACATTCCAATAAAATACTTAATTTTCTTTCGAATCTTGGAATTTCAGTTCAAGATGCCTAGATGAATAAACTTTACTGTCAGTTTTGGCAAATTTTAAGATTTTTATGGGAGAATGAAAAGCATAATTTAATGCTTTGAGTTTCTGAAAGTATAAAGTGGATTAATCATTTTTTGTAGTGACTGAAACCTATTTCGTACTAAATGAATTTTTGCCACTAAAAGGTACGAATTCTCTTCTCTTTTCATTTCAATAATTTTAATATTCAATGTTTTTTAAAAGAATTCATTAATGCGTTTTATTAGAAACGAAATACTTCTTTTTAAGTTCTTGAAGCAATATGAATAAGTAATTTTTGGTTGAATCATTTTTATTATGAAAACATTGAAATTTGGTCCAGGGAAACGGACGTTTCTTATGTGTTACGTTCATTATAATTCGAAAAATGTACGGTACGAACTCGTTTACGATATAAACTAGTATGATCCGGATAAACGAAAATCCGTATAATGCAGGAAATATGATGAATAAGCAAAACACACCTTTTAATAAGCACTCTCATCTTTTTTACATCAAAATAAGTTGTTTATCGCGGAAAATTCACCACACGTAGTTTCATCAGAAATAGGTTCCCCACGTTTAGAACGTACTTTCCTTTCAGTGCAAAAAACACGTTACAGAACATATCACATAAACAGAACTAATTGCAAGTATACATTTGAACAACTGCTGTAAGAAATATAAGATATATTTGTGTTTGTAAGTACAGTGCAACCTCGCTTATACGGACTTACTGGGTACAAAATAAACACCCAGATAATTCGCGCAATAAGCAAAACACATTCTTAAATAGGCATAATAGGCATATTGTTTTAAAAAAATTGCATCACCCGCGCCGGAAAGGAGAGGAATATCATCCCGACTGCATTCAACACACAGTCAAGCATCCCGTATCCCAGATGATTTGGGGATGTTTTTCTGATTAAGGAGTTGGTGGGTTTCACTTTGTGCAAGGAACAGTAAATGCTCAGGTGTATATTGGCATTTTGGAGGAGAAACTGCTTCCTGCTATCCGGGATCGCTTTACTTTAGTTCCAAACGTCATTTTGCAGGATGATTCTGCTCCTTGCTATAAGGCAAAACTGGTAAGTAACCATTAGACTTAAATTGACATGGGGTTAAGTAAGTTTTCTCTAAACTCACACGCAGGTTCAGAAATAAAAAAATGAGCATGGGGCCAGCAGTTTCGCTTGGTCCGGAAACAGCCCCAATGTACGTAAACAATTATCGGATTCCTGCTGTTAAATGTTTATTTCATAAGTTTTGTAGAATTTCACATACATTCATCATTAGTCGGTCGACCAAAACCTCTCACATAATCCCATTGTTGTGAAAATGCGAGGGCGATGTAATTTTTTTTTACCAGCACTGTATATTTTAATAAAGCTAAAAACAATGCTTTGTAAAAAAATACTCAGTATCGTTTCTTGCAAACACTTTTTAATGTATAGTTCAGCTGCAGTGGTGTCAGACTGACGCTCCAAAGTATGATGAGTTGTTTTTAAATAAGTACTAAAATGTATTGTGTGTTCTTTGTACGAATTGTACGCTTAAAAAAATTTAAATCAAATTTTCGGAGTATTTATGACTCCGCTTTAGCTGTCATAATTTAAAATTAATATTCAAGTAAATGCGTATATTTTTTCACAAATCGATCCATATAAATCAGACATCTGGATGTACAGTTGTCTGATAAACAAATTTCTAGTGCACTTCAACACTTGCGCTAACCTAAAGTAGAGTCAATGTTCTTCTTAACTTTTCGTCTATTAAACAAGGATTTAAATCCTTTGGATGCTTCATAAGGTGTTTTCTGCAACAAATTCAAAAACCATCTTATTGGTAAAATGCAATTGCTTCTGCGTAAGGAATTTTCTTTTATTCGCGCCTCTGTACTCATGTATTTACACACATTTAATTCAAAAAAGCCAAAATAAAGTACTATATAAAAAACTAAAAAATATTTTTAGTAGTTGTTGAACTCTAGCCTTTAAATTCTCTATATGCAACAAAACTTCTATGTGTGCAAAAACTGCAAATTACTACAGTAATTTGCAATTTTTGTGCGATAAAACATCTGTATTATTGTCACTCACACCTTACTGTAAAAATTGTGTATTTACATCCATAATTCATCCTTTGAGAATAAAACTAACCAATTTACCTGACTATGGATAATATATTTTAAAAAACTGATAGTTTAAATATCTTGCCTCAAACCGAAAACCAATTTATTTTTCGTTATGGCTTTTATGTTTACTTTTATGTTAAGAACTAACTTCACTACCTTTCAATACAATGTCCGTTAGCGAAAAAATATTTATCTGAATAATAATATTCCATGCAAAGTTGAAAAAAAAAGCATCCACAGTACATACCAAAGCAAATACTTTTAAAAATGCAAGTATTCATGAATTTCTAATCATTGTTATCTTTATATGACTCATAACCATTAACGTAGCGTTTTTATAGCTCTTTCAAAGACAATAAAATATCGGAAGACGAAACAATGAAGAACATTTGAGTTTCGTTTTGAAATTATTTCATTTCTTTTTCCTATTGTTACTAGCAAATGCTCTAGTAAAATAAGCTTAATTTAACATTATAGTCAATCAGTAAACGATCATAAAGTTTTACAATTGTTTCCTCAAATGGCTTAACAAATGTATTGTTACCCTTTCAGTAAATTTACTAACGTCGTTTTGGTTCGATTCATATCTAAACACAGTTAAAGAAAGCAATTTCGTTTTAAATAAGTTTTTTCATTGCATAGTTTGTATGCTTTGCGTCAAAGCTTTTTATGTTTTTTTGTTTTCATCTGTAAAGGTTATTTAAAAGTAGGAAAAAAGGTTCAGCGTATTGAGAAAATTGCGAAAAAACAAAAGAAAGTCTAGAATAAAGTTTAAATTGTGATTTATATTAAAAAGGAAACATTATGAAAAAATCCAACTCCAACAAATTTTTATTATTATTATTATTATTATTTAATTAAATATTGTAGCCAGGTTTTAAATCATTGTTTTTTTAACAGTTACTTAAAACAATCATCAAAATACTTATAATTGCCGTTTTCATCGTAATAGAACAAAAAGACCACTTACATAGACAGCTCTGAAAATGGTGATTCGCTATCTATCAATTACCAAGGCAAAAAGTTTGAAAAACGTCGCGGTCGGACAAAATGACCGCAATCAACTGTCTTGATTGATTAAAAGTAGGCTTAATGAAATGGATAAAATGTCGATCTCTTGCTTTGTTTTCCCAAACCACTTCATGTCCACTTTTCATGTTATGAAAAGTTTTCGTTCAACTTTTAATTTGAAAAAAAAATGAACTATCATTTAAACTCACATTAAAAATTTGATTATGTGCAAATACTTACAGATCATGCAGATTGGTATGAAACAAATTTAAAAGGAAAAAAATCCTACGCCATGGTAATTTTTTTAACAAGACGCCATACGCAGACGACCAAATAAAACAATTAACACGACACTAGCGCAGCACGAAATACCTTCTGGAGGGGTTTTTTTTTTTTGATCAAAAATACCTTCTGGAGGTTTTTTTTTTTTATCAAAAATACCTTCTGAAGGGTTTTTTTTGATCAAAAATACCTTCTGGAGGGGTTTTTTTTTTTATCAAAAATACCTTCTGGATGGATTTTTTTTTATGATAAAACTAGCTTCTGGAGGGATTATGGATGGAAAATACTTCCTAGAGAGGGATTTGTGATCAAAAATACCTTCTGAATGGAATTTTTTGATCAAAAAACCTTCTGAAAGGGGTTTTTATAATGAAAACTTCTCTTTTATATGCATAAACTACTGTATTAGAATTTGCATTTATGTTAAAAACAATGCTTATGGGGACATGTTTATCAACAACGCCCCCCCCCCCCTTCGCTGCGGCCTCTGAACGTGAACGTCTGCGAGAGAAGTTCAAATTGCTTTATCTAGAAAACTACGAACGCAATCACTGATTTCAAGCGACAAAAATCGTAAAATCCTGGAAACTTCAAACAATCGGAACGTAAATTTAGTTTTTTATTTGAATAATAAGAAAATATATTTTTCAAGTTTCAAATTATATTTCTCCGTACACGTAACTCAAAAAATGATAATGGTTTTATTCAGTAAAGTCGAGATGTGATTTATTTCCTTCCCAAACGAAAGAGATACAGACAAAACTACTGTTGTCGTTAAAAAATGCCTTTTTACTTCCTTTTACAAAAAAGGAAGTATTGTATTCGCGAAAAAATTTTCACTCAAAAATCGCCCTTAATTTCCATTTTGCTCACCCCCAAATGAATGTTGAGTTTTTTTTTTCGATTCGACCACATGCGGAAAAGTGCCTAAGAATGTATAGACACGCGAAATATCCATTTTGACCATCACCGAGGTAATTACAACGACTTTTCTCGTGACGTCTGTATGTATGTGCGTATGTGTGTATGTGCGTATGTGCGTATGTGCGTATGTATCTCGCATAACTCAAAAATGGTATGTCCTAGAAAGTTGAAATTTGGTACATAGACTCGTAGTGGGGTCTAGTTGTGCACCTCCCCTTTTGGTTGCTTTCGGATGTTCCTAAGGGGGTCTTTTGCACCTTTTTGGGGGGAAATCATTGTTAATTTCGATGTAAACTCAAGTGGCGTTATAATTTGTCGGACACTTGGCGATATATCGCCAGTCTTTTGGTCGCCAAGTTTTGTCGCCAACTTGGCGACAAATTTGACGGAGTTTTTTTTTTTTTTTTGGTTTCAATTTGGCCATTGTTGGTGATATTTAGAGAATAAATATTGAATCACATTAAAATAGCGAATAATGGGGAACTGGCATTAAATTGGAGTAAAAGGAAGTCATGTGATGCACACATCAGCTCGTTTTTTTCTTTTTTTCGTACCAATTTAAATAGTACCAAGTCCTTTTTGCAATACTACAAAGTAAATCGAAAAATCTAATAAAAAATTTGAAGTTTTCTGTACTGGTAGATTATTTCGTGAAATTAATCTTACTTTATTTGCCTATTTACTAATTTATTTGTTTGCTTTGATCACTTTAGAAATGAATAGAATACCGTCTGTTTTAATTCCACTCTAGAACACCTTTTTTTGGTTTTTTGTGTCCCTAAATATTATTTTCAAATGTATCGAGGCGTATTTTTAAAGCAACTGTTTCAAGGATCCTAAAAAAAATGCATTTATAAATAGTTTATGTTTAAGCATAACGGCTAGTACTTTAAAATCTCACTTTCATTTTATTTTTAAAAGTAAACTAGGTTCATTTGTTTTGTTTTTATTTTTGTTCTTTATTCTTCCCGTAAGTATTTGTTTTTTTTTCCTTAAATAAACTACAGACTTTTTTTTGTCGACATTAGTTTACTTTAAGTATTGAATAGGAGTTTTTGAAATACTCCACAGTCTGAACCAATAGGGAAGTTGCAACCTATTAAATAAATGTTTATATTTTGGCTATTGGATATTGTTAATTGACCTTCAAAACTAAAAAATTCACCATCGCCGAATTTTAAAACACCGTGATTGATTTTTAATGAATTTTTAAAAATCCACGCGCAAAAGTGCGCTCTTCTGAAATGTCACGAGCCTACGTCACAGGGCGCTAATGGGCAGCCTTCCGCCGAAGATCCCTTGTTTTCGTTAGGGACATTTTGAGCGCGCTGATATTTTTATTGTTTAGAAATTCAATAATCCTTTTGAACACACTATGGAGGCCGGATTCGTTAAAGCACAATCTAAATAATCTTCCTCAAGTAACATCAACGATGATATTCGTATATTTCCCAGAGGAAGACAGGTTTAATGTTCCAGAAACGAGAGGAGTTTAATGCGAGGAGATAAGCCGTTTATGTTTCGTCTTCGTAGTCGAATGCACGTCCTTCGGCTTCTCGCCTATCGTAAGAGCGCATGACGTCACTTCCTATGCCATTTGACGTCACAAGCGCTTGAACTTTAAAAATTAATTTAAAAAAAAAACTACTTATCGTATTGCAAAAATTTTTTCCCCTATGATGTTCATACATGTTACTCTATCATATAAAAATAAAATTGAAAAATCGAAAACTTCCCTATTAAAAGAGAGCAACATAGAGTTAATGTTTGAAATTAATACTGGTATCCGAGAAAAGAGGCTCGTTTAGATGACGTAAATTTCTTGTTACTTACACACACAAAAGTGTTTTCTCTATAAAATACACAAAAAGAGTTGTACTATTGTTCACCTTTGTCTCAATATTACTGATGTTAAAATGCTTTGGCAAAAATTTCCACAATAAATAAATTGATCATTAAACAAGCTTCAAACGGTTCATGATTTGACCCATTCCTTTTTAAACCCTTGAGATAATTATCATTTTAAATATTTGGCAATAGTATTTTCATAAAACAAGAACATAAGTAGACAAGTAACTTTCAGAATATGGTTTATCCCAAGTTATGTTGACATTTTAATAACAATACATCAAAAGGTATGATTGAAACTGAAAAACAATGGGAGGATGGAGAATTTCGTGTCAGTGAAGTTAGGGAGACACCCTGAATTTCTAAATTCCAATTCAACGGTATGGAAAACGCACGTTCTTAATAATGAACTTTATAGTTTATGACTTCACATTATTAGTTAATGTGATTGTAAATAATCTAAATGGACTTCTGTCAGAAGTTCCCGGCCTAAATATAGTCCGCTTAAAATCATCTATGTTAATTCTCTAAATTTGATAGATGTATATATACTTAGTGTAATTAATGTCTTACTAACGCAATTAGTGTATGTGTACATTGTAAATAAGCGTTTCACACATATCCATCGAAAACAAAAAAAAAAAACTAGTAAAATGATATCAGCATCCTAAACTCGAAATAACAAACATCGAGATTTGAGATATGCGCCTTTCACTAAATATAAATGGAATTGCTATATAAATTAAATCAAAAGACCTGGCAATAGTCAACATTACTAACACGTATCAATAGGTGTAAATGTAGTGAAAAAAACTAGTTGGGGATAAACAAGTTGAAGTAAAAGTGCTTAGGTGAAACTAGTGAATGCAAATGTGCTGTTTTAAGACACGTGCAAATTTACATGCAAACATTGGAATAGCTTTAAAAGATAAGGATATTTCCAGCATCCTTATCGTTTCAAAGGAAATTAACCATTAAGTTAATTTCAAGCATTAAATGGTTTCAAGTTTCTTGAGAACTCTTTACGCAGAACTTGAACGTAAATTTTAATCCAATTTTATCAAGTAATATTTCAAAGTACGTGATCAGTTCCCCCCTCCCCCCCCTGAAGTAAAATTATCACAGAATTTTGCATCGGAAAACGAAAGCAATTATGTAAATTATATGTAGATTTTTATGGGAATGTTAATGACTATTTAACATAATGGTTTAATCAAGAGAAGGCTTTAAAGTTATCTTATATGTATTAGCATATTATGTACTGCAGAACCATTACAATGTATTTGAAATTAATGAGAGCAATAAAGACGACATGGTTAAAGTTTAAAGCGTATTTATGTACTCATGCAACTGATCGGTATAATAAATTTTAGGTTAAAGGTCAGAAGATTCAAAGGATTATTCGAATTGACAATCTTTTGATTAAGTTTAAAAGACATGTAATTCATGATGTAAACAAACCTTTAATAAAACCCTAAAACGGGTTTAATTGCCTAAAACTAACTCCCATAAACGTTTCTAAAGCTGACAGCTTGAAATAAAGCAGATGTTTAAAACATTATCAATTTTGTAAAATGATTTAGATAAAGATATATTTGTTTTCTTTCATCTTAATTTTATTATCTTTTTATCCGTCCCTGAAAAGAAAGTAGCCTACGCCCAGAAATTCCCACGAGTAGCTCATATTTTTCAGGTTTTTCCAGCGGCTTGGGTATTGTTTAAATTTCTAACTTCTTTGCTCAAAAAAAAAAAAAAAACAGAATATGTGTTTTTTACATTTAAAAAATTATAATCTTGATATCATTAAAACTTTGTTTGCCACTTAGTGCATTTGCCCGTGTGTGACAAGGGCGAAAATTATCGGCACATTTGCCGGTTACTTTCGCTTGGGTTAATAATACCGGCTTTTAGCATCATTATGTAAAACTGTTTTTTTGCCACGTGTGTTTAACGCTGGCGATTTTTATTTCGCGTAGTTTTCTTTCTAATTCCCGTCTGTACTCCGTTCTACTAAAATAGATAGAGTAGACAGCAATGATACTTTTTACTTCCTTTTAAAAAAAGAAAGTATTGCATTCGCGAAAAAATTTTCACTCAAAAATCGGCCTTAATTTACATTTTGCTCACCCCCGAATGAAGGTTGAGTTTATTTTTCAACCCGACCACACGTGGATATATGCCTAAGAACGTACAGACACCCGAAATATCCATTTTGACGATCTCCGAGTTAATTACAATGATTTTTCTCGTGACGTCTGAATATACGTATGTATGTGCGTATGTGTGCATGTATGTCGCATAACTCAAGAATGGAATGTCCCAGAAAGTTGAAATTTGGTACTTATACTCCTAGTGGGGTCTAGTTGTGCACCTCCCTTTTTGGTTGCATTCGGATGCTCCAAATGGGTTCTTTTGCCCCTTTTTGGGGGAAAATCATTATTAATTTCGATGTAAACTGAAGTGGTGTTATAATTTGCCGGACACTTGGCGATATATTGCCAGTCTTTCGGTCGCCAAGCTTTGTCGCCAATTGGAGACAAATTCGGCGATTTTTTTTAAAATCTGGTTTTAATTTGGCCATTATTGGTGCTATTTAGAAAGTAAACTATTGAATCACATTAAAACTGCCAATAATGAGAAAATGATATTAAATTGGAGTAAAAGGAAGTCGTGTGATGCACACATCAGCTCGTTTATACTATTTATAGCACCATTACGCAAAACTGTTGTTTGGTAAACCATTTGCCGCATGAGCCGTTATAAATTAGCATACTGCTGTTTTGATTACTTGCAAATTTGCTTCTAGGGAATTTGTTGTTATAAGGCAGTTGATTAGGGCCAAAAAAGGTGATATTAAAATTTTAACTCCATTGAATATCATAAAAATAAGCAGTTAATATTAAAAAGATTTTACTACTAAATGTTTTGAAATCTATTTGCTTCGAAAAAGTTAACTCATACTGGGCGCTTTAGTGACGATGCATTTAAAATCGTTTGCATTTTAGCAGTAAGTTACCACCCCTAAGCCAGGGCTAAGGCAGGACTACATGCAATATACCAGACAGCCCGGATACCACATCCAGAGACTGTAGCTTCGTTCTTATTAGAATTTCTCAGTCGGGAATAGTGTTTCCGAGCTGGAGGTAAATGTCATTCCTTTAAAGCTGAGAGTGCCAAATAAAGTGAATTTATAACACCAGTGATTGTTCGCAGCATGGTGCGGTTCGACTCGTGAATAGAAACTTTGCCTTCAGTTCACGTGTCTTGGCAGAAATGCAGACTTGGCGGTGCCAATCCCGGTTCTTGGAATTTCAAAGTTTTCGACCCCCGACTGCGAATTATTTACCTCCAAATCGATCCGTATCCGAATCAGCAGTCCTGATTTTTTCTATAAAATATTGTTTGTTAAGTTAATTTTTTTTATTTCTCTAAACGTTTAATTAATTAGTTTTATTTTTGACAACGGGAAATCAAAGAAAATCTGGAGTACTTGTTTTTTTTTTCAATCGGAGAAGTGTGCAGAATATTTATTATTATTACTGAGTTCTTTCTTTAGATGGTTTTTTGTCTTTTATTTGTTTATTTTCCGATAAAATATTTATTTCTTTTAAATTTTTACAAATTTTAATAACAAAAAAAATACTTTACTTTACTCTACTTTAGTTTACTCGACTTTACTTTATTTTACTTTACTTTACGTTGCTATACTGAACTTTACTTTATTTTACTTTACTTTACGTTACTATACTGAACTTTACTTTGCTAAAAACAATGGGAAAAAATGCATTGTAGAAAAAATATGTTTGTTACATTTTTCAAAAAGAACTGCTTATTTATTTGTTTGGCTATTTCTTTCTTTTGTAGCTATTTGATCAGATGAGAGAGGCATATTTTGACTTCAGAAATCAACTTTTAATGTTAAGAAAGTATGCTCGAAATAATTTGCAGTCTTTGCTAATTAAGAGAACATTGAGCAGATTCTAGATACTATATGTTGGTATACGGGAAAGTAGGCTTGGTCAGTTCTTTATGGAACTTTTTTTTTTTTTTGCTACTGAAACAATGCGATCGATATGTTTTGGTTGTTATTCAGCTAATGCGTTTGCAAAAACAAGATTCATACAAGCAACCTTATTCAAAATTACCCTTTACCGCTCATTTTATTCATTGTTTACCAAATTAGGTCAAAACTACTTTATAGTGTCATACGTTATGAGCATAACTCACGCTGTATGATGAAGCAGCTCTGTTAGTTAAGATCTTATTCAAATACAGTTCAAAACGTAGTATTTGAATCCTAATTTTAAGTTTTTGTTTCAATGTGTGTGGGTGTTCGTGTGTGTGTGTGTGCGTGCAAGCGAGCGTGTGTATGTGTTCGTGCACGCGCGCGTGCGTGCGTGTGTGTATGTGTGTGTGTGTGAACTTATTCCTTTATGTGAATATTTAACTCTCGGAATTCCTGTACGGAGGATTTGTTCAAAACTACGAATAGATTTGAAATATGTAGGGCAATGTTAACATTAAAAAACTTTGGAAACTAACAGAAAGAATGATTTATCACAACGAGAGATGAAGTTTTTTGTTTCAAAGGTAGAACGAAATAGGATTTTTATCAAGTCTTTTGCATTCAATTCATCGAATTTATTATTCCGTATTCACTTCCAAGAACTTCAGATTGGTTTTCCCAAAAATGCAATTATTCTGCTTCAGTAAAAGTATCTTTTATTCGAGAGAATTTTTTCAATGATATAATTTCAGTAACGAGAAATTTTAGCAGTATTAAGACCTTTGTCTTTCGTTGGAAGGTTTTCCTTTTAGTTTATCTTCTTAAAGATATAAAAATGTAGTTTTCATCCTCTTCCACACCTGTTGGTTGTCTTTTTTTTTTTTTTTTTTTTTTTTTTTGCAAAAGATGTCTCTTTTAGTTTTGGAGGTAAATTGCAAGGTGCTAGATAGCATTAGGACTGAAAGAGGAAGCGTTTTGTTAATAAATGGGTTGCATTTAATATCATCAATAATGTTTGTCACTGAAATCAGAAAAGAATAAAGTCTTTCATTTTTAAACTTTTTTTTACCTATATTTCTCATCGGAACCTTAATTTGTCAGGACTTTTTTTTTAACTTGAAACCAAGAAGCCTGGACGATTCCAGAAACAAATGCGTACCTCGCGTTTTCATTTTTTAAAAGACATTTTGTAAATTGAAGAGTTCGGCGCAAGAATGTGATACGCCACATGATGTAAATTTTTTAGTAGGCCAATTTTCAACTAATAAAACATATTTGTAGAATTTTTCCAGGGTGCTATACATTCTATATTCTGAAATACTAAAACCAGATATATTTTTCCCCAAATGACATAATTTATTGTCATGTTTATATCATATTTGAGAACAAACATTTTGATCGAATAGTAATTCCTTGTGGCTTGTCACATTTCTGCCCTTAGCCCTTCAATTATAGTTTTAATGCTATCAGGTCAAGTTGGTCATCCAGTTGACAACAGTGTAAGGGAGGGTAAGAAATAAGATGAGTAAGGTAGAGAAGTAAAAGATGTAAGTGAACGTAGGGTTCTAGGTAGGCTTTCTTTGAAATATTTTTCGAAATCATGTTGTATAGCAGCTCCTACCTGGGCTACTAGTACTATCTCCTCCCCATAACATAGGAGATAATCTCCCACCGTCTGTTCGGGTTACCTCCAAATTTTTAGTTTTGCACTTACATCCCTTTGCTTCTAACTGACTCAAATGTTACTGAATTTTCAATGAAGTAAAAAGTTTTATTTCAGGAAAAAACAACGCTGTAAAACATTTTGGGTATTTAAATTTTTCTATACATGGTGCTTCAAAAGGTCACGTCCAAGCAGCTTACATGAATGTGTCAAGTCATAGGAATAATGAATTACAAAGAAACTGAATGCCAGAAAAGCAATTGCTTGGAGTGACGTGCCCAAAAGACTCTATGCTGATTCATTGATTTAATAAAGTTCTGCTAATGTTACTCGATTCAATACAGAACCTACAGTGGCTCTCAAAAGTGTTCGAACACTTTAAAAATTTTTTAGTAAAACCAAAATAACGCGAAACTGAATTCGAATATTTGGTCCACTATTTTTTCACGTTTTTCCTATGTCATTCTAAATAAAACCCTGTAGTTTTTTTCAAAATATTGACGGATCTTCTTTTTGAAAAGGGTTAAAAAACGAAGAGACAGAGAAATATTACGCCATAAAAGTCATCGTTCGCTCAAATATTTTAGAATAAATTCATGATTGAAATTGTCATATGTCGTTTTTTTATTATTATTTTTGCATTGTCTTGACCCTTAGGAGTCATTTGGCTTTAATTTTTTGTTTATTTATTCCTTAATATTGTGCTTATTACTTTAAACTGACTGGTATTCGTAAAAAACCACAAACAACATTCGAAATTTGAATTTTTTAATCACAGTGGAAGTAAAATGGTTTGAAATTTCTCTAAATTACTTAATTTGTTCCATTCTATAGTAAAGTGCGTGATAAAATGCTTTACGGGAAGGATCGAACCGAAAACAATGCAAGAAAAGGTAAACCGGCAAAGTTGACAAAGCATGATCGGAGATTTCCAGTTAAAAAAATTATGAAAAATACACATTTGAGTGCTGTAACAGTTTCTGCAGAATTTAATGAAAAGACTTACATTCAATTTTCATCTAAAATTGCTCACCAATTTCTCTGATTAACTGGATAAAATGGGAACTCTTCCCGCAGAAATTTCTTGTTCGTGCGAAAAACGGCAAGCTTATGTTTTTTGTCGCAAGAAAAAAAAGATAAATTAGCTCCAAAGCGTTTTGGAATAACGTCTTACTTACAGATGACATTAAATTCAACACTTGCGGTTAAATTTTTGTATAATTGGAAATAGAAGAAAAAATGAGGAACTTGATCTTAAGAACTTAGTTGGATCAGTTTATCAGGACGGTGAAGGAGTTCTTGTGCGAGGGTGCATATCAGCATCAGGACTTGGTAGTTGGGAATTTTTTGATGAAATAACAAATCATGCTGTTCTTTTACATATTTTTAAAAACCAATTTTAAACTCTTTGCCAAAAATTTGGTTATCGGAAACAACTTTGTTTTTTATCAAGATAACGATAAGAAGCACACGGCTTTCAACGTTTGCGTCTAGTGCCTCAAAAATTGTCCTCAAGTTTAGAAAATACCCCTTCAATCTCCAGATTTGAACTTAATGTAACATATTTAGAGATATCTGGAGGCTAGATTACGAAAATACGGCTTTTAAATGAAAATAGATCTAGAAACAGTAACACTCGAAGTGTGGTTGAACATTTATTCAGAATTTACGCAAAAAAAGGGAGAAAAAAGAATGAAATCTATTCCCAGGCGTTTATAAAGTGTTGTTGATACTGTATGATATTAAATAATTACTAAATAAAAATTAAAGATTATTCAATAATAGTATGTAGACATTTTTTAAAGTCTTCGAAGACCTTTGTGGGATAAAATTTCCGGCACTTTTTGGTTTTTGATTTAAAAATACTAAGTTTAAATATTTTCCAAAAATTTTCATGTAGTTTTATTGAAAGTTGATCATAGATCTTATAATTAAAGAACTATACCGAAAATATAATTCCAATCAATGGATAGGGTCCTATTTCATTGAAACTCGTAAGTGTTCGAACACTTTTGGGGGCCAAAGTATATATAAGATGATATTTTTGGTTGGTTTCGTGTCATGGAAAGAAAAGGAAATTGGACCATAGGTCCTTTGTAAAGCATCAGCGATGCAAAGACAATTTTCTTTGCATAAGTGTGCTCACAGAATGTCACTTATTTTCTGTAATTGCACCAGTATAGAGGGACGGTTAAAAAAGTGTTCAAGATATAGTTCTGTGTCAGATCAATTTCAGCAGTTCTATCTTTTAGTCTTGCCCTAGCAACTGCATTGATATGGCTGGGAGTGACATGAGTAACTCAGATGGTGGTCATGTGTCGTGTTTCTTTTGCCAAGGCATCCGCTTTTTTGTTTTCAGCAATGCCAATATGGGCAGAAATCCTCTGCGTGAAGCGTTTGATGAATATCGATTATTTGACTTGAAGAAACCCTTTCAGTTGCTTAAAAAGCAGCCTTACATTCACTGAACATGATTGCATCTTTGGTTCTTTAATTTTCTTGAAGTTTTATATACTCTTCTAGCTCTTTAAGGATGGCAATGAATCAGCAACTGTAGTTTGAAGCTGTTTTGCAACTACCGAACTTAAAATGCTTTGTGCTTCCACTGAGAGAAAAGATAAAATGCCTGTGCCATGTAGCTGTGCCAATAGCAGGTGCCTTGTGCCTCAAATCATTTCTAGACTAGTAATCTAGAGGGGTTAGCTGGTTCAGTTTCCAGGAGTTTCCCTTGTTCCGACCAGAGTTTATCAGTATGTAGAAGGTTACAATTGCGAATTTCGACGACCAACTACTCTACAACTCTCCTTTCTTTTGACCTGATGCATCAACAAGTGCCTTTTCAGCGTGACCATTTCGACCACCCTGTGTATATGTATTCTACTTTTCTTTTTGCTCTTATTTAATTTTTCTTTTATTTTCTTCAATATATGTCTTCCGAAAAATCAAATCAAACCATCCCAAAAATCCAGAGGATACATAAACAATTTACATTTGCAAATAATTTTATTCAATATATGTCTTCCCAGAAATCCTACTCAAAATTTTGATAATCACAATTTCTGACAAGCTGCACTTTTTTTGAAAAATTGAAAAGTTTTATATTTAATCTGAAAAAACGATCAAAGGATACATAAACAATTTAAATTTGCCAATAATTATCTTCGTTCTCATCGATAAAACTGTTGGCCTTATTTTAATAAAACTAATAAAAAATAAATTTAAAAAAAATGTGAGCTCTATCAACTATAAGCAGTTCGTCTTTTGGGGCTCTGTGTTTAAATGTTTGGCAAAGTTAAATCAAAAAACAATATTTTTACTAACCCCATGGTTTTTGACTTAACTAATATGATTACCATAACCTGTGAGAAAGTGATTCTTCCAATCAATGAGTTAATGCCCTTATACATTGAAGTTTTAGCGATGAGAATTGTGCTAGGTTTTAATTTATTATTTCATTTAATTTGCTTTTTGAAAACATACTTTTCCAGATTGTGGAAACAAACAGTAATTCAATTTTCAAAATCGTAATGAAAATTATAGCAGTACAATTTTATATTGTTATATACAAAACATTATTTTACTTAGTATTTAAATACGTAAATTATATTCTTAATAACACAATTAACATAAATAAAATAGTCAATTACATTCTTATTGCTTTGTCAAATAACACGTTGAGTAATTTTCATTTATTCAAAAATGTCTTTCTTCTGTTTCGGTACAAAGAAAATTATTTAAAAATATTTAGCAAAAGGAGAAAATATTTTAAATATGCGCACTTTTGTTTTCAGCAAAAAGTTAATTTAAGTTTTAAGCATGAGATTTTCTTTTTTTTTTTAAATTTTCTTTTGTCTTACACCTGCATGTGTAGCTATATTTTCTGCAGGGCACGGTATTCTTTTTCAAAGACAATAGTCTTTGGAAACAGTTTTTTTTTTTTTTTTTAGTGTTGTAACATTGTACAGATCACAACTGTTCATTGCAAACCCGATCACTGAGCGTCATACATGTTGCAAAGTTCAGTGCTTATCATAATTGGTAGTCATCAGATGAAAGCATTTTTGAAATCACATATCAAATATACAATCACTTCCTGAAATCAATACTTAATAGTTACGACGTAAAGCTGAATTGAGTTTCAACAAAAAAAAAAAAAAACGCTTCATCATAAAACATACCATAAAGGAAATCTAAAGTATCAGTTTGAAAAAACAATTATTTAAAGCTTCGTATTACAAGATGGGAGAAAAATATGTAGTGATACGAAAGGATTACGAGTAAACGGCACACCAGAGAGCTGTTATCGTTGAGCTTCATTTTCTTTCCGCCAGTAAATGATTTCATACATAACATTTTCAGGACACCTTTTTTTTTCTAATCATAAAATGTACACCCTTGGCAATTTACTTTTCTTTAAGGTTCTTTTTTTTTCCAAATTGTTTGCAAATTTTTTGATAGTTTTCACAGAAACACCTTGAAGATAATTTTGATTTATTTTCAACCTAGATATTATTTATGCGTTCACATCTCTCTGAAGCAGAATAGTAAAAATAGTGCACAAGAGATGAATATTTATAAATTTCATTTATGTTTTTGAAACTAGACGTCTGTTTCGAAAAATACATCTTTTTTAAAAAGAAATCCTTGATAATACATTCTCATTCAGAAAACTCAGTAATAATTTTCAAAAACTTGATTATTAGTTTATTTTTTTCTATTAAGTTGACATAATTCAGTATGATTTTTGCTGAGTTACACTGTAAAAAAAGTTACAACCATGGTGCCTGAAACATAATGGGCTGCTAATGTCTCTAAACTCTGCCAGTAACATATCTGACCAAAAACAAAATGTGTCCCTGTAGAAGTCAGTAGACCTTATTGAAATTAAACTGGAATTTTTCTGAAGGGGAGGGGGGACTCAAAAACATTTTCAATAAAAGTCTGTTAAGTTTATGAAATATTCAAGAAATATTTTTAAAAAAAATAATGAAACGTAACATGTAAATTACGGATTAGGTATAGATATATATCATCATTTTTTTTTTTTTTTTTTTTGATATATATCTAATTTTGATCATAAAAAAAACGAAGAAAACCATTTTGTAACCTTCTGATTTGTACAAGGTATAGCTTCTTTTGGTAAAAGTATTTTACTTCGCTCCTTTAATGACACCGTGCGACAAAAAAATAGCTTCAAAATACTGACATAATTCTAGCTGATTCTTATGTTCTATCTATTCTAGCTTATTCTCTAGCTTTTCTCCATGATCACCAATCAATCCAAATATGACCACTGGTTTGAACCCACAAGTTCAACTTTTTTGAAAACGCCCCCCCCCCCTTCCGCCATTTTTTTTCAGTTTTTGACAATTTCATAACCATTAATTTTTATTTTGAGGGGAAGAGAGCTTTGTATTAGCAATTAACACTCTTCTGAGGGCTTAAAAAGGAGAAAAGTTCAAAAGCATCAACATTTAGATCAAGTTTGGAGACTTATGGGCTTATTCTCTCCTGAAATATTTCAAAAACCATCGAATTCGATCTTTTTTCTTGAGTGTTTACAGTACTAAAGTTCTCTGTTTTACTTTCTTCACTTTTTTTCTGGTTTAACACCAGAGTATAAAACTCACTCCTGTGAGCCCTATGCCAGAAAAAAACTTCCTGCTGTAAAAAAAATGCAAAACAAAAATGTGAAACCTTCGCATTTTGCATTGTTAGTATCACATCGCAGATCTTCACTTAATAACTTTCTTGTATTAAGCAACTTACAATCCTAGATATAAATATGATCAACAATGAACTTAGGTATGCTCATAAAGTAACCTTAATGTATATTTATATTTCTCGGGATGCACCGGCTCCATTATTTATCACCCATTCATGAGGTGGAAAACATTGGGAGCAGTTCACCCCTTCTTTTTTCCAGTCCTTTCTTTGAATGTGTTCCAAAAAACTTGAATCATTTTCTTAAGAAAGCAGACTAAAACAATGAACAATATATTTTAAATAAGGACTGTACAAACATCTGTACAGAAGTATAGGCTCTTCCGAAGTACTATCTAGCTGAAGTAGTGAACGCGCACTACATTCATAACGCTATACATAACATGTTCTTGCCTAATTGATTACACCATTTTTCATAACTTTAGACCCTAACAGAATTTGTGGGAAAAACTTAGGTAATATTTACTTAATACTCTAAGTTCTTAAACAATTTTTTTACAAGGATGTAAAATTTCATTTTTATGAGGAACGCGAAAACTTTACTTCCCTTAATTCCTTTTGAAAATACAGTATCCAATTATCTAGGATATTGAAGAATAAAACAAACACGTTCTCAGAAAAAGTGGCTGCTACTTTAATTGAATTTTCTTTTCTATATTAAATCTCGTATGAAAAGTCATATACTACCTTCAAACCATTCTTATCTTTTCTTTTAATGATTTAGCAAACAAACTTTCTTTCTTTGATTTTCGGTAAGATGTGAAAAAAACTTATCCTTTTTCAAGAAGCTTCTTTGAAAAAATGTTGAAAAAATCTTTGAGTTACTACTTTCCGAGAAATATTCCTTCGGTTTCCTATTTCTTGTTTTCTTTTTTTTTCCCTCAAAAGCAAATTCTTATATGAAATTGGCCGTGTAAGATGAGAGAAAAAATCCCAAGTTCGTTGACAAGAGTTTGAAAAAATCGTGTTTCAAAATAATGTTAAACTTAGCAACACGTTTAAATTAACTACAACTTCAGAATTGCATTTTAGTCAAATCTTATTAAAATATGGAAAAACCATGTTGCGGAAGAAGGAATCATTAAAAACAAGGCTGCGAAGTCATCGGGGAAATTATCCGCCTATTTGCTGACGCTCACCAACCCCCGAAGATTGCTTCGCAAAGATTTAAATCGTCAGTTGGAAAAAACAGATTAAAAACGCATTATGAGTTCCCTTTGGAACAAAAAGCGCCCCTCTTACTCGGGTTTCAAAATAACATGTACCAACTTACAGTGTCGTAAGGGCTAAGGGGCTCCTGAGCATTAAAAAACTGCAGTTTTGTTCGTTTGAAAAGTCATTTTCATATTCGTTGTCTCTAGTAACATGTTTTGCTCTTTAGCTCGGAGCTTGAATTTAGTTGAGCCTAAGATTGTCCGTTAAAATCGAAACCCTTAAAATGTGTTAATAGGAAAGAAGAAACAAACGAATCTAAAAGACGTAACTATGGCACTGTCAAATAAAACATCAGTAATTTGAATATAGATGAGATTTTTCGAACGTAATCAAAACGGCTTGTTATTATTTTCCTTTGGAGATAGAAGCTTAGTTTTCTGACCATACGTCGAGTTAGATCTGGAGTAAAAAAAAAGCTGCTCATTCCAGTATCAAAAAGAAAAACGTGGAACAATAGCTAAACAGGAACAGATAAGTTTCTTATATGGATAAATTATGTCCATGTAAACGACAGACAACAAAAGTAGTAAAATCCATAGAGATGTCATTCGTAATCGTGAAATTTCTCATTTTATCAATTTACTCCGTCTTTTACTTATTTATTCATTTTTACTATCACAGTAGCATGTTTTTTGGCTAAAGACGCTGATCGCTCGTAAATGGCTTTACCGAGAAACCCTGCCTTACTGCGTAAACTTCTTTAAACAACTGTTGTTGCTTGTTGTACACTGCATTTAATCTCTCTGACAGAAGAAGTTTTTTCTTTCTATGTTGAGAAATATCCGCCTTTGAGACCTGTAACTTTTCTTTACATTTTTCGTACATTAATTCACTGATTTTTATAATTCTGTTTTGGAAAATTCGAAATAAATAAATTACAACAGAGATAATATGTATTTTTGTTATATTTTGACATTATGCTTGATATTTAGAATCAACTTCACAAGTGTACATTGCATTAAAACTTCTAACCCGAAATTATATTCTTGAAAAATTAAACTCAAAATGAGACTGTGTTTACAAGAAATTGATTTGGTAACCAAATTAGCCAACTAGTACGCTCAGCATTTAGTTTGACCATCATTATCTGCCATGTTACTTGAAGAAACTCATTTCGGTTACAAGAAATATATTACGAAACGACGCAGTAAAACGTCCTATCACTTACCAAAGATTACTTAAGATAAATATACGAATAAAAAACGCATCTTAAGCTAAAAGCTTTCAAAAAAATCTAATTTAATAGATGCAAAATTAATTTTTAAACAATATTTATTGAACGAGTTTTCTCATTGGAAACAATATGATTATTACATTGAAGAAAAAAGTTAATTGTGCATAAAGGGATTTAAAGACCGACAATAAATCCATGAGCTTATTAAACAAGCATGAAAAAGGAGACTCGCAAAAAGTTTTATGGGGCTTATTCTAGAAAAGTAGGCTTAATTTATTTCGATTAAATGCCAGTATTTAATTCCAGTATGTAAGCGTTTCTGTCTTTTTTCTTTCGCAATGAAAGAAGGATATGTTTCCACTATTAGGCTCTAAGTTTTTAAAAACAACTAAAGTATTTTTTGTTTATGTCTAGATAACATTTAAGATGCTACGTCTTGAGAGTTGTAATTTAATCAGCATTTAATCAGAAATAACATGAATTAAACGCAAGAGAACTGATATTTTGCACGGAAAAGGCTCCATTGCAGCCTTGAAATGGTTATATGTTTGTGCTTTATCTACGTTGGTTTTTCTCTTCAATCATATTTTCGCACAAAGCTTAGAATTTGATCATATTTGATTTGATTGTGTAGTTAAGAATATTTTGTCTTTGTAAAATAGTTTGAGAACATTGTACAAAAAAACTGAAAAATTAAAAAATATTTTTGTATCCCGTATTTTTGTTTCTACGCGTCTTTAATTGAAAGTTCCACTTTTATTCCTCCTAAAATTTAATAATTCATAATAATTAAAAAATTGTTCAACTGAGTTGCTAAGTTACGCTTTCACAATGCGTTAAAAACGAACTGTGCTTTAATTTGTTTGTTTAGTTTTCATTTTTAAATACGTTAGTTTTGGATTACCAACTCTATAAAAGTATTTCTTTTTTGTGCGATCAGTTTTGGTTTTAGTTACTTGTATCGGTTTCTAACCACTAAACATGATGCAAATCATACCAGTGCAAAAAAAGGTGTACAGGAGGCCAATAGCAGAAGATAAACAAAACCTTCCTGAAAATGAAATTGTGTGTAATAATAAATGTGCCTAAAAAGTCAATTTCTACCTATTTTTTCATTCTCTCGTCATTTTTGTCACCTTTTGTAAATGTACCTAAGCGCAAGATGTCGCACGTTAAAACGACAAACATTTTTTCATTAAAAAAAAACTGTCTGCCAGTTAACAAAATGTGATGGTCTTTAGGATAATAATAAAACGAAAGTTAAGCAAGAATGTCTTTCACCTACAAAGGTTGAAATTTTTGAGAAAAAACAAAAACAGTTGTTCAAATTCTTGATATAATCTTTAATAAAAGATCATTAAAATTTTAATAAATATGATTTAAAAAGGTTTGTTTCGTATATTATTTAAATACTGGTTCCTTGAAAAAATGGAAAAGATCTTAATGAGTTTTTAAGATTGCATTTTGAAATGGATTTTGAATTTAAATGTATCGCTTAAAATTTATTTATGTATTGTCATTTCGCTTCTGACATTTTATTTGAGTACTTAAATAAGGGATCTTCATATAAAAATATTAACCATAGTTAAACTAAGGGATTAATTGCTATCACTTGCATTTTTGAAAGTTAATCTATGAGGAAAATCTCAAATGTGATAGATAGTATAAACCTTCATTATTGAATTAATGTAATGGAAGCTGCTGAGTTAATATTGAAACAAATGAGAAAACGGTGCGTAATCAATTTTAATTGATAAACTCTACAATGTAAGGCTTTATCTTGCAAAAGGATTTAACAATCGCAATTCCATTTTCTAATGATGATTTACAAATCTCTTGTAGGTAACGGCTCTCATAGCGGAAATTGTAAATCATTTTAATGTCAAATCAGAGTGATATTAAGATTCTAAGAGCCTTACGTCCGAATATTAAAACATATTTAAGTCTGTATTTCTAAAATAATTGTCCGTATAGTGTTTGGAAGTGAAACAGTATAAAGTTTTACGTGCTTTCTTCGATTACCAAAAGTTAAATCAGTAGAAAAGCAACAAAATGTATTATAAAACAAAATTAATTCGAGAAAAGGCTTCGAAGGTTTATATTTTTAAAAGAACTATTCTTTTATTTGTGAGGATTCACTCAGTTTTTTTTGAGAAAAAGCTGAGCAATATAGAGTTTATGTAAAGTCAGAGTCAACATCAACAAAGTAAAAACTAACACGTGTATTTCTAATCCCCACAGATCAAGAAAACTGGACAATTATGTACACTTTTCACGAATAAAAGAAAATACTTTGTAATTAAGGAAAAAAAACTTGTGTTCCTTTGATAGTATGGCTAATTTGGGTTAATTGAAAAAAAACCTGTATTGCCACAGTTGCGGCAAATTTTCAAACTAAACTTGCTTTCTTTGTTAGTCTGGTCAATTTGGGTTAATGGAAAAAACCTGTATTCCACAGTTGCGCCAATTTTTCACACTTAACTATATGCGATCGAAAACAAATTCATATAAAGAATATGTTCTGAGAAAGGTATCCTATTGTTCCCTTCCGAAGATCTGTCAAAGTGAAAAAACTAGTTTCAGCTAGTTTAGTTGTCGTGTGAAAGATTCCTCTTAAACGTCTACTTTATGAATTTCACCTTTTCTGCTATTTTTGATGTTAAATTTAATTGTTTACATTTATCCAATAAAAACAGTACTGCGGGATAGATGAAAACAACCAAAATTATTATTATTCCTAATTTTGAGAAGATTAAAAATTTGTATAAATTTCAGTACTAGACCCCAATTCCGTATGTCTTTTGCACAAATATAAAGCACGAATATTTTTTTCATAAACGATTTAATGTTATATTTGAAGGATTTAGATTGTCGTACGCAATGTGAAGGCCACAAATTGAGAATCTTTACTAGTAATGAAGCTGAAAGTCTCTCTGTCTGGATATCTCTCTGTCCGGATCTCTGTCTGTCAGGATCTCTGTGTTGCGCATAGCGCCCAGCCCGTTCGGCCGATTTTCATGAAATTTGGCACAGAATTAGTTTGTAGCATGGGAGTGTGTGCGCGTCGAAGCGATTTTTCAAAAATTTGATTTTGTTATTTTTCTATTCCAATTTTAAGAACTTTTTACCGAGCAAAATTATCAGGAGAGAGACGAGTAAATAACCACGTTATCATAACGTGGAACCGTAACATAATGTACAGGCGAACCAAAAGACCTTTTAGTTTTCTACTACGAACAAAACCGTGCGGGTGCAGCTAGTTATTCATAAAAAACTTTTTGAAGTGTCTATCTACTAGTGGATTATCTGCGTACAATACTTTCATGTAAATGAAAATCCCAGTTTTCATTTATCTCCTACTTTATGAGGTAAATGAAAACAATATGACGTAGACGAAAATAGTGTTTTAATCGCTATCAAAGAGTTATTATATCAAAATATTGCATACCCAGTTATTTATATAGAGTACAGTCTGGAGCAGCACAATGCAAAAACAATGATCTATATGTTCATCAAAAAGGACATAAAGGATCTAAACATAAAACCATTTAAATTTTGCTTTCATTTTCTCCAACAGATCATGCAATATTTTATAGCAGTAGTAGTTACCATTATAAAAAAATACACGTTTCTCTTTTTTTCCGTTTTTTCCCTGTTTTTTTTTCTTTTTATTTATTGATTTATTTACTGGTTTATTATTTTAAAGTGCGCCACAGAGTGTCGAATTCTTTTCAATATATAGTTCTGTATGTGAGCTTATATGAATATAAGCTACAACATATATATCTATGGCAGGAACTATCCAAAGAAGTTGTGCTTCGACTGAATATAAATTTGATTTCATGTTTTTGGAAAAAAAAACGAAAAAAAAATGTTTCATTTTGATTTATAAAGTTCATTGTTTTAATTTCATGTTCCTTTTCTTGCTTTGATTCATATTTCAACCCTAACAAAACTACCCGTCCTTGTCTTTTGATATTACCTTCCCTTCATTTTATTTAAGAAATATTTCTTATTCACAGCAGTTTTTTTTATATATTTCTAACATGAAATTGTACGGAAAAAGTTTTTCTTTAGGTATCACAAGTCATATTTTATGCATAGGATATGGAAATAACCTAAATTCTTTCTCAGAAATTTTCCTGCTGTTTGCCTATTCCGTTCGCTGTTATGTATATGGGAGGAAAGGTCTTGATAAATATCAAATGAAATGAAGTTGATATAGACGTAGATCTCTAGGAATCAATCACACGCAAAAAAAGGACAAAATAACGGGAAAACTTTAATATCGTACATGTTTCCAAACATAAACATACCACTTTAAATGTTTGTTGGTTTTTTAGAACACTCGCTAAAATATTGAATTCTTTTAATTATTGAAATCAATTTGTTTTCAAATACTATTTTAAAGTCACGTTTTCGGTCCGTCCGCAAAAAAAAAAAAAAAAAAAAAAAAAAGGAAATGAACCATTAAAAAAAAGGTCATTTAATAAAAAAAACTTCAAATAGCATAAAAAGGTGCGACAAGCCAAATTGCAAGAAAAACGAAATGCAGTAAGATAACTTTTGTGTTTATTTTTGTACAGAAATACAACATTAAAGGTTATAATTTAAGTAGTTAAAAAAAAAAAACACGTATCGGGTAAGTGACACCCGCCTTTATTGGTACACTGGATGAACCGAATTCTGTTCTTTCTTATCACTGTCTCCAACATTTTGTTTATAATTTTTAAAAAAAGTGAGATTAACTTTTTTTTTTTTTTTTTTTTTTGTATGATGACAAAAAAAAGCCCTAAATATTTCAAAATAGTAAGTACTTAGTGCTAAAAAAATCTTCTATTACAGTTCGACAACGTATCCTTTCGACAGCATGTCATTCTATTTTTAAATCTCCTACTCTTAAATTAAATTTATCTTACAGCACAAGAAAAACTCACCTTTTTATCTACAAAGAAAAATAAATGTAGAATTTCCGGCAGTACTTTAAATACTCTCTGATGCATCATAAACATAAGCTCCGCTTAGATTATGTAATTAAAAATTCTGCTTAAATTTATATATTGAATATTTGTTTACTTATTTAAAAACATTTAGAGACTGAATTTTTCTTACAAATTTTAACTGAATATTTTGACCATTCGCTGAATATCAAATTTGTGTATTGAAGTAAAAATATTATAGCAGGAAGCTTTCTGTTTTGGGGAATTTCGTGTCTTTTTTTTTTTTTTTTTTTTGCTTTAGCTTTTGTGTTCTTTCTTATAGCCTCTGTAAAATACATTACATTTTTATTCAGAAGAAAAAACGATAAATGGTTTCCATTAAAAAAATAACTTAAATGACATCAATTTTTTTCATTTGTAAATAAGAAAAATATTGCAACGTTTTTGATATAAGAGTTGTAATTTTTTGGAAAAAAGTAAAACATGAACTTTATATTAAATATACAGGGAGAGAATAAAACATCTATGCATTTTTTTAAAATATGTTTAAAATCTAAATTCTACGCAGAAAATTTGGAAGAAGTCTCTCGGGGGAAAAGATAGCTATTGTTTATGCACATGTACGTAGATTTACATATAAAAAGTTGCAGGAAGTCCCATACGCAACTTCAGAAACCTCGCTCTTACCAGAGGGGCAGGATTTTGGCTTAAAAAATTCAATCAAACTTGCCAGATGAAAAACGTCTTGGGGGATCTTCGATAATGGCACAAGATGTAAAACGTGTACAAGATGCAGTTGCGAGCGGAGCGAAAGCTCCAAGATCACTGGATATAACCCCACTAGACTTTTTGGTTTGTGGTTAGGTAGAACTCAACATGCGGCAACTGAAGATTGACAGCATTGATCAGTTAAAGTAACGAATTAGGACTACATTTGTTAACATTAGAGATACAGCAAGGCAGAAGATGTTCCGTTCTGTAGTGGAACGGTGACAACTGTGACTAGACATTTGGGGTGACCATATTGAATTCAACTAATTTGGCGTTATTTCTTGCATTTTTTTTTATAATATCTCTCTTACATTTTATATTAAATGTAAAACGTATTGCGACTTTATGAGAGCGTGTAAAAAACTTCCTGTTTGTGTCAATACTTCAAATGTATTAAATATAATACATTGTTAAAGCAAAAAAAAAGGTTTATTTGAATAATATCTATTTCTCCTCCTTTAAGTTATCCCTTTAAGTACCATAAACTTTGCCTTAAAATTTACGAATGTTATTAACGTTTTCAAAAAAAAGAATACGTTTTAGTTTTTTTTTTTTTTTTTGTTGATGTCAAGATTTTGATGTCGCAAAACCATTTTATAAATTACTCATTAAACATATTTTTAAATCATGAGACACCTCGTTAAAGAAATATTATTATCTAAAACTAAAGAAAAATTTTAAGATCTAAATTTAAAGAAAATACGTATAAAAAAAACTATTCTTCCAAATATAAAAATTCTGAAAAGGGAACTCAATTCCGATAAATCATTAAACGCACTCCTTCGCAGTCTGAATTCTGTTTTTGGCATACCAAAGAGCATTGTACTCATTAAGAGAATATAGCCGTGAATTAGCTTAACTAAATTGCCAGTGCAAACAACTAGATTAATAATGTCTTTAGCGAACAAAATGAGGAAATAGATTTCAATTATTAGTTTCTCTAAGATAAAGCCCGAAACTGATTAAAAATAAAGTGTGTTCATTAAACTCCAGACTTAATTACGCCCACTTATGTCGAATTTAGAATTGTGTAAACTCACTTGAATAGCAAATTAAACACTAATTCAGTGAAGATCATTCTAAGTAATGCTGGCGGTAGATGAGACTGTGTCACGTGCACTCCTCGGATACTTTTGTGCATGTATTCTACTGGGAAGAAAAGAAATTCTTTTTTCATTTTAAAGTTTTTAATCTGTCTTCCTAATAGCTTTTAATTTCGCAAACATGATTATAAGAAGTACTTGAAAGCGATTATGTTGAATAGAGTTTTAACTTTATATTAGTGTTGTAAAACGTAGTTGTTGATTTTTGCAATCCTTTGAAGAATTTATTCAAGAATATTATTAATTGACGTGTAATTAAACCACCCTGAACAAATAATCAGCAACTAAAAAATATTCCTTTACAATCCTCATCAGATAAGTAAATCAATTTTAAGCTAAATCGTGAATTATTTTCTGAGACATTTTAGGCTCAAGAACTAATTCATATCACAGCAAACAAGAGCTTCTTTTGTTAATGCCATCCCTTTTTTGGGCAGCTGGTTCCAATCACAGCACTAATTCACAGGGGTAGAGCAAAAATCATTCAATAAAAGGCAATATGCTTTCAGTAAACAAAATATTGTTTAAAAAAAGCCACAAAACAGGTGATTTCCAGTAATAATCGAAAGTGGTTTAAGCTTCTCTTAAAACTTTCAAATCCGCTAAAACTTTTAAAGTGAAACCAGAACCAGTAAGCATTTTCATGTATTTTAAATATAGAAAATAAAAATCTACAAAATATATATTTGCATAAAATATACATATTTGCTTTAACTACTGGTTTAAAACATATTTAATAGACTTGTTTTGCGAACTCACTTTTTCTGATAAAAGCTTATTCGCAAAATGCTTAAATGCCCTTTATTTACGTGCATTATGAGAAGTAAAGTTTTAGGTATAAGAAATAACAGTAATTTAAAAAAAAATATTTCGTCATTTTGAGACTCATACACTCATACCTTTAAAATAAAAACCTACTTGTATTTTTGGCAACTCAGAAGTTATAGCGGGAAAAAGTTGTGTCTGAAATAGTTGACAGTCAATTTACTACGTTGAATGCCTTTTTCTTGCTGAAAAACACCTTTTGAGTATCCAGGATCCACTGCCTCAATTTTGAAGGCGAATTATGCTGCTTTGATAGGGAAAAAAACTTTTTTACTAATGGAATTTTGCTTATATTTCTGTAGACAAGAGAGTGTATTAACTGGAAAGACCTTTTCTAAGCAGTTTTTCTAGCAGTTATTCTTAGTAAATATTCTTTTTAAATCTTCATTTATTAGTTATCTTTCCAGTATGTTAATTTTAACGAAAGTAATATATTTATGTTTTGAGCCAGACATGCACATTTATTTTATCCTCCATAATTTAGCTTTAATAAATTTCATTAGGTGCGGCGTATGATCAAAGAGCATGAAAGAGATCACATATCCCAAACGTGACAACAACTCACGTAAGGTCCACTCGTCATATAAAGCAATCGACCGTGTGACTTGCTATCTATGAATTACCAAGTGCATAAAAGGAGCTAAGGTCCTTCCATGGCAAATATTAATTTATAAGTGAAATCAATCATGATTGCTCAAAACTTAATAAATAAATAATAAGAATGTATAAATAAATAAATAATAAAGATATGTGAACAAATAAATACAATAGAAAATAGATTTAAAAAAAGAAAACAAAGATTAATAATTTCAATGTCATCATCTTTTTTTTTTTTTTTTGGATGAAATTTGCTTAATAGTACTTTTTTTAAAGAGTCATACCGTCAGACTTCGTTTTGGTCTGACCCCCCCCCCCCCACGGATTTCACGACAATCCATATATCACCTTAATTAATTAAAATCCCGAACACATTGCTTATCATTTCGAGCCGAATTTCACAGCATTGTTTATTGAGAAGCTCTCGCTAGCACGACACTTAGGGCTGCTTAGACAAGATTAAGTTTTTCTTCACAATTGAAATCTTTTCAGTAAAATGATAAACACATCTGGAGAAGTTTATTGCACGAATATAGAGAAGCGATAAGAGACCTGTGTTGGTATAGCCCATGCTTGTTACCTGTAGAATGGCGGGGCGGGTACCTAAGTTCTGAACGCGACAGATTTTAGCCTTTGACATCAGGGATAATCGAAAGGAATGCAAAGCACTTGAGTTTTAAAATGGACTAAGGAAGTGGCAACAGAAGAGCCATAGCAATCCTTGCAAGATTATCTCATGGGAAAAGGAGAATATTCTTGAGACCCATGTAAGATTTACAAGAAATACACAAAACCTTTTAACTATAGCAAAAAATAGACAACATTCTTCCAAGTTCGAAAGGTAGGGATTAGCATTTGGAATATTTTCACTTAGAAATAAACTTTGTAAAAAGTACGATTTTTTGAATTGTTATTCAAAACGTAAAAACTTTTTGAAAAGTCTTACGGGGAAATAAAAAGAAAATGCAGTTTTTTTTTTCGCTTACAACTTTAGATTTGTCCTTCAATAATTCAAAATTACGTTAATGAAATTTGATCAATAATACTAAATTATTAATTAATTTAATCAATATGTAATTTCATTAAAGTATTGTTTAGGTATTTTAAAACTGTTTCGGTTATAATACGTCGGTACGCGTATGACGACACTTTAAGCAGTTTAAATCTGTTATAGTCAGAACTGTCATACTCTTGGTTGTCTGCTATAGTTTTGGTTGGGGGCAGAGGTACCGTAGTATCCATATAAATGGATAAATACATATACTTGCATACATACAATTTTTGTAATTTCGAAGGTGGTTGCTTTGTAACACGTAACTTAAATGAATTAATAGTTGAAATTTTACAACTTATTTTTTCAGTTAAAAAATAAAATAATGTTACAAAAAGGAAAAAATAAATAAAAAACCAAAGCAATATACATATACCCGAGAAAAAGATAACTTATTTTTTTAACTTTCAAAAGAAGTGTAGTTTTTATGAAGTTGCGTTTGAAACTTTAGAAAGTCACCAAATAGTTGGTTCAGTTTGCTTCGATAGTAAAAATCTACAAAATAACTGCAATTGCAAAAAACGATAAAATGAAAACATATTGCTTTCATCGAAAAAATTGCAGTATTTTCCAAATATGCGAGAAAATTTCTTTTCATTTGCAGATTTTTTGAAGTCGTTTTTTAGCTGGGTGAGCTTCAGGATTTTGTCTCAAGTGATCCTTTGAGTTTAAAATCTTAAACCAAATACTTAAGCTATTAATTTTAATGTTCTCACATAATTGAGAAAAGGTATGTTTACATAAGATGGTTCTTGCCATGTGCTGCCACAAATATAACACTGGAAAACAGCTGTTTGCTTTTAATAGGACAATTATTTGTACTTGAATAAAATGGTTTTTTTTCCTTAGTTTACTAGCGCCGTGTAAAGCAGCTTATTTGAACCGTTTTTGACCCCGAACCCGCTCTCAATTCCCTGATCATTTGAAATCAATCCTGAACAGTTAGACAAGGGCATTACTTCCTTTTTACTTCCTTTTACAAAAAAGGAAGTATTGTATTCGCGAAAAAAATTTCACTCAAAAATCGACCTTAATTTCCATTTTGCTTACCCCCAAATGAATGTTGAGTTTTTTTTTTTTTTTTTCGACTTGACCACACGTGGATAAGTGCCTAAGAACGTATAGACACGCGAAATATCCATTTTGACGATTCCCGAGTTAATTACAATGAGTTTTCTCGTGACGTCTGTATGTACGTATGTATGTCGCATAACTCAAGAATGGTATGTCCTGGAAAGTTGAAATTTGGTACGTAGACTCCTAGTGGGATCTAGTTGTGCACCTCCTTTTTTTGTTGCATTTGGGTGTTTCTAAAGGAGTCTTTTGCCCCTTTTTTGGCGAGAAATCATTGTTATTTCGTTGTAAACTCAAGTGGTGTAACAATTTGGCGGACACTTGGCGATTTATCGTCAGTCTTTTGTTCACCAACTTTTAAAGCCAATTTGGCGACAAATTTGGCGATATTTTTTTTTTTTTTTGTAATTTGGTTTTAATTTGGCCACTGTTGGTGATATTTTAAGTGTAAACTATTGAATCACATTTAAATTGCCAATAATGGAAAAAATGACATTAAATTGGAGTTAAAGGAAGTCATGTGATGCACACATCAGCTCGTTTGTAAAAGGAAGTAAAAAGATGACCTGAAAATGTTATATATGAAGACATTTACCGGCGGAAAGAACAAGAAGCGTCAGCGCATGTAAAAAATACCAACGTTTACAATATTTCACTCATTCCTTTTTAATTTCGTAAATTTAATATCCGTGGCCTTGATATTTATTTCTCTTTAAATTCCAGCTTTCTTATTGTTTCTCTTGACAGCTGAAATGGGATTTAAGATCAAAATTCGTGGAATTGGGAAACTATCTCGGTTTCTTTGTCGGAATAAAATATAAGTACAACATTATAGCGAAAATAAACGTATATATTTTACGTATTTCTTATCTGATATAATATTGCAAGTGTATTGAGATATTTTAGAAAGAATATTATTGCTATTTATCTTCAATAAAGCGGTATTACAGATTTTTATTGTTCCAAAAAAGAAGCTGTAACTATTCTGATAATAAAAATTTTATAACATTTTTCTTCTGAAGTTCTGGTCATGAGTCTCATATCTTGCCGTACTAGGTAATGAATATGGGTAATTTCATGAATATTTTAAGATCAGTTCGTTAGTCTGCTAGTTATGCCTAGAATTTTGTTGTATTTTGACATGTTTATATCCGATGTTAGCAAAAGCGGCAAGTTCCAGCAGAAATGCTTTTGATTTTTTTCCCCTTTTTTTGAAGTCACCCCCCCCCCCCAAAAAAAAAAAAAAACCTACCTGTATAGTCAATAACTTGTTTTCAGTTTTTAAGATAACTTAAGTCTTCATTAACAATGACACTTTACTATTTATTTATTTATTTATTATTTTTTATTTATTTTGCTTTTTATTTACTTACTAGAGTCTAATATCCCACAGCAATTTTATACTTCCGTCTGCTTCTTAACAAAACACAGTTTCTGTACATAAATATATTTTGAAGAATATGTTTCTGCCAGTTGCCTATCAAAATATGGCAGAAAGTAGGGGGATCTCAGATCACTGTCTTGAATTTTAGGTGCAAGTTTTCAGATTTTGTGTCATATCTAGAAAACTATTTGCTCGCGAGTAAAATCATTGTCAGAGAAGTTAACAACACATAATTATTTTTGAAAGGTTTATTAATGCATTTCATTATTTATTTTTTACTCATTTATTATTTATAGTAGCTCTTGGAGGTGCGGAGATATTTTATTTCTAAGTTCACGAATTTTAAAGGCCTTCAACCAGTGAGGAAAGTGATTTGAAATCCTTTCGCCGAGTTCCAAAACTATCACAAGAAGGAACAGTAGTCAGTATTTCAAACTAAGATTAGAATTCATTCTTCTTTTGAATAGAAATTGCATTAACTTGTTCTCGCATAGTGGCTTAATTGAAGGAAAAACAATAGCCGCGTTTACAACATACTTTTCGACCCGGTAATTCCCCGCATTGACTCCACAAAAAACCGATTGAAAAATTCCCCGCTTCCATGTAAAAAGAGGTTCTCCCATTGTAGCAGAGAAAGCGGTTTTTACCCAGCATCCTTAGCGGCCAGTAGTCGAACTTGTTTCGCGTAATGCATTCCAGATAAAAACACCGCTTTCACTCCAGAAGCTAGCAGGAGTAGAAAGATTCCACGTAAACCTCGCAAATAACCGGAATGCGGTGAAAAGCAGGTTTTTTCCGGGGTCGAAAGTGTCCATGGAAACATCCCTAATGATACCAGTTTTTCTGTACTCTCACCGTACTGCCATACCCACTAATTTTATGTTTTGAAGCAGCGTTTTTATATGCAGACCCATATTTTTGCTTTCCTATGCAAAAACCTCGCCGTTAGTAATTCATTGTTTTAAATAATATAATCTTAAGTAAAGCAGCGATTTTCTGATATTTCTTTCAAGTCGCTGGCTTTATCTGACCTAATTGAACCTGTTTGTAAGGGTGGAACCAGCTCCTGATTTTGGAGAGAGTCTTTTTCGGAAGGAGGGGCAGGAGGTCCTTAGTCATTGAGACAAAGTAAGGTTTGTGGTATGTTTTTTTTCTTTTTTCTTTTTTGAAATATAACTCCTCAAGGCGCTGATTTGGGCTAACTATAGTATCCCTAAGGGCGAGTATTAACCCCTACTTTAAACCTCTTTTACTGGATCTAAACTTGGTGCAATGGTTTCCAAAATTAATTTGCTTACCATTAAATTGTTTTCTTTGACATAAAAACATAATTCTTTTTTCACATTCATATGACTATTTTCGCATAACATTCACATTATGACTGAAATGCAACAAAAAAAGTGCTCCTTTCTCCCAGATTTATTTTGCATGTTACAGGTACTCCATGAAATATTTTGTGCTTTAACATAATTAATTTCTGTTTTTTAAAGCAAGCCAATATTTTATTTCTATATCATCTATTCATCTATTTTGATTCTCAATTATACTAACAATGCAATATGTTGCTGTCACACTATGAAATGTTTTATACTTATAACAACCGCAAGTGTTTTCTGATTTTCAAATAAAGTATTGCCATAAAACTTTTTGAAAGATTTTTAAATTGTTTGGGTCTTAAATTTTGCGACAAGTACATTTTTTCAATCACGAAATGTTTGCGTTAAAGTAGTTTCAATCCTTATCATCTTTTTACATTTTCCATGCTGATATTAAGAATATTTTAATGAAATTCAATGCAAAATTCAACGAATTGCTTACAAAAAAAAGGATATATTTTTTTTAATTTGCGAGACGGTTTAGTATACAAAAAATACTTGTTTTTAAATTGGTCACTTTTTTTTAATTTAACTAGTTCTTAACTGCATTTGTTTACGTTACCTTTTTTTAAGTTTCAACCAAAATAAAATTTTTTAAATTCGTTTCATTTTTCTATGTCAATTTTAATTGAGTTTTAAAGAAATGTGGTTTTTAATAATATCAGAAAAAATATGAGGTGATAGTTTTATTTTAAGCCTGGCAAAAACATAGAAAAATTGGTTTTCACTTTTATTTTATCGAAAATAGTGGAACAATTCATGGAAAAAGCATTGTCGGATTTAGGAAAAATATCTTTTTGTGAAGGTTTTTTTTTATTATTATTATTTTTGAAAAACTTTCGATACTTTCGTGTTTCAAGCTGCTCTAGGGAGTGTGGGCATTCCCGCTAGTGAAAAAGGGGTACAAATGTCAACCGTTGGAGAAGTCTGGCATTACAGATTGTTTCTTTGTTTTTTAAACTAGATTTGAATTTTTTGTATTCAAATACATTGTTGTCTTTACTTTTCAACAATTCAAAGTCGTCACATACTTCCCTAATATTTTTCAGTATCAACGTGTCTAGATTAAGTTTATATTAAAGGAGGTAACTTATTTGTATGCTGACAGAAATGGCAGAAAAATTGAAAGTACGTTGAATGCTTCAATAAGTTTGTAATAGCTAAAGCTTTAATTTATGGTAGTGGATGCTGATTTAAAGCATTCCTTTGTTTCCAAATCAAAGTTAATTTTCGAAACTTGATTTTTAATAGCATTATAATAAAAACACTATGTAATTGTTCGCAGAGCGCAGTGGAAACGGGCACGAAACGTCTAAGAAAATTTAGAGCTTTTTCTTTACTAATAATAAAGCTGAAAGTCTGTCTCTGAACCTCTGTCTGGATGTCTATGACGCTCATAGCGCCTAGACTGTTCGGCCGATTTTCATGAAATTTGGCACAAAATTAGTTTGTAGCATGGGGATCAGCATCTCGAAGCGATTTTTTTAAAAAATATATTTTGTTTTTTTTTCTATTCAAATTTTAAGAAACTTTTACCTACCAAATTATCATAACATGGACAAGTAAATTACCAAATAATCATAACGTGAAACCGTAACATGGGAGATTAAGTGAGCGTAGCAAATTGGCGTGAAATTCATCATCCATTATTTGTAAATATACAATACAGGCGAACCAAATGACCTTTTAATCTTTTACTACGGGCAAAAGCCGTGCGGATATCACTAGTGCTAAATAAAATGAAAAAAAAAAATGCAACGAGCGCTGAAGATAAAAAAACGTCATCTATTATTTTATGTTTGAGCAATTAAAAATGTTCGAAAAGATAAAACACATTCAAAGCATGATTCCGTGAGCAAATCAACGGCAGTACGTAAAAAATGAAGATTTAAGGAAAATGCAGACATTTAAGAAACACGTTTATAATTTCCCACAAGCATTACTAAAATGTAGAAATTTGAACTTTGTTGAAAAAAACGTTTTACTTTTCGTGGAAGCCAAATATGCCTGATTATGCAATAACTGTAATACTATAAAACGAAAAACGAAAAAAATTGTTAATCCGACCATTCACCTACCAATGGCAATATACGCGTCAGAATGTATAAGAGGTTTTCGGAATAAATATCGCGAAAAAAGTTTGAAACTGCAGTTGTAAATTAACACGATTATTTTCAATTAGTACTAATTCATTATAAACTTTGGTCTTCAGCAAATATTTACGATCGATGTCACGTTTCTTCGAAATGCGAGGCAATCTTCTCTTCTTAAATCATGCGAAGGACATTAATTAATTTCCTTGCGAAAATTAGCGTAATAATTGAATCTGTGCTCCTTCGAGATTCGTGAAAGGAATTCAAATCAGGTGTTTCATCCAATTAAAAGCAGAATTCAGGCTGAAAAATTATATTCCAAGTAATGCCATTAGTAATTTGGAATTCGACCGTTATTAATGATATCATCCAATTAACCAAATTTATTTGTATCTCATATTGAGAATACTATGTTAAAGAGACATTTCTTTTAAATTTGCACAAAGTTTCTGAAGAATAGAACTTTTTTAAAGGATGGACCAATTTGTTGCACCATTTTGTAAAATACTAGACCTGGAGTGGTGTGGGACTTAAGGATTACCTTAACATATTTGTAACTTATAACTACGATAATAATAATGTTTCGCGCAGGGCCTGATTACCGCAGAGGCCTACCACGTCTAGGTGCACAACACCACACAAAACTACGATTACTCTTACTATCTAGTGGTGAAAACATCATTTTGAATATTTCCGATGCTTTTGTTTAATGATATTCTAACAATTAGTTCGTGATTTTGAAGCAAAATTTTTACATCAAGGTTGATTGATTTTGGTTCAGTATCTTGGTAAAAGAAATGTATAGGGGAAGGTTGCCGTCCATGAAAAGGTTCCATGACTGACTTCGAAGATATTTTCCCAACCAGAGTTTTCTAAGGCACGAAATAAGTTTTAGTGTCTTCTTTTGTCTCAAAATAGCCCAATGCAGAATCGTCAAAGAGGTGGAATTAATACGTCATATTGTTAAACGTCTAAATAAGATTTCTACTGTTTACTTACTAATGATTGACATTTACGTGGTTTATAGGGCGGTAACTCACTGAATATACCTGCCTTTGCCTTCAAAATTCGAGTTGAACCGGACCATTGTTTCGGTCACTTGTCTGGTCAGTGCTAATTATGTATTAGCTACCAGTTTGTTTAGCACTCTCGGCTTCCTTAAGATGTTTTTCATCTCAGTCACTCCTATGCCGGACTGATGAGTGCTAATGAGCACGAAACTGCAGTCCTCGGCTGGAATTGACTAAGCTGGCGGTGTATTTCATGTATTTCTGCCTTAGCCCTGGCTATAGGGCGGTAACTTACTGAATATACCTGCCTTTGCCTTCAAAATTCGAGTTGAACCGAACCATTGTTTCGGTCACTCGTCTGGTCAGTGCTAATTCTGTATTAGCTACCAGTTTGTTTGGCACTCTTGGCTTTCTTAAGAGGTTTTTCACCTCCAGCTCAGTCACTCCTATGCCGGACTGATAAGTGCTAATGAGCACGAAACTGCAGTCCTCGGCTGGAATTGACTGAGCTGACGGTGTATTTCATGTATTTCTGCCTTAGCCCTGGCTATAGGGCGGTAACTTACTGAATTTACGTTTTGTTTTTTCATGCTTTGAATATTACTGAACAACTAAATGGGAATATTGACTTGAAAGAGCGCATTTTCAAGTACAATTCCCACATTTAAAGTTTCATCATGACTCGTCACAGCAGTGACAACTATGAGAACATTCAAAATGACGCAGGTGCTATCATTGAACTGCTAGGTGTTTATTTAAATGAACCAGCTAACAAAGTGGTTCATTCCATAGAATCTTACAAATATTATTAAAGTTCCAGTTTAATTATCTTAAATAATTAATCAATCTTTTTAAATAAGTGTGCTGATTGTTCAAAAATATTTTTAAAATAAGTTTTGGAAGGTCCCTTCAGTTATTCTATTTTTAACTTAAAAACTTGTGTAGTCGATTCAGTATTTGTAAAGTAAATTTTAATAGTTTCAAGTACGTTTGTTTTTCGAGAAAAATACCAAAATAAGTGAAAAAGAACCAGTGGATAATTGAGAGCATGCCACGTACTTTAGCAAAATACTTGTTGTCAGGTAAAAGATTTGTGGACCAAATTTTTTGAACTTGGATGAAACAAAACACCCATTTGTTCAAAAGAGGCCCCATGAAGTTTTAGCTAAGAAGAATAAGTCACATGTTAAAAAATATCAAGTGGTGAGTGAGGTGTGGTGAAAACAGCTGCGTTGTGTGAGTCCCGAGGAATTTTTATGTTTCTCCTGCAATAAAAAGTAATTTTAAAAAAATCCTCTTTTAACATAAGAGCGAATATTTTTGTTAAAGGAGACATATACTTTGAGTAATTATTCCAATCATCAATATAAATTTTGAGTCTGAACTACTTCCTAAAAAAGTCAAAAGTGTTATGTGGTTTATTGACGGCAAAATTCCCCTATGAAAAATATGGGTAGCTATTTTGTAACTCATATTTCAAATTATTTAATTAAAACTTTTTATTATTTTCATCTAATAACAAAAATACCGGTATTTTACTTCAGCAAATACCGGTATTGCAATCCCTAGTGATTTCTTTGAAAATAATAAAAAGCGTTATAGGATCAGAACGGCTTTAATGATTAATTTGAGTTGACATTTATTTTTTTACCGGCGATTCAAATTCGCTGAGTTTACGCTACAACACTCCAACAATTTGAACAAAATCAAATAATAAGGATTACTATTTCTTCGATGAAAAAACAGAATTTCTAATTAATTCTATTTGATAAATAGAATCTTTATCTATTTATCAAACTTTGCAAAATATATGATACTTAACTATGGTATAAGACTCTACTCAATGCTACAGAGCTAAGTTCAGCCATCATTTTGTTCAACAATGAATAGTTCGTAACAAATGATCAAAAAAAAAAAATCTTAGAAAAAATAGATTAGACACTTAATTTATTTCGCATAATTCATTTTCTCTTTATATTTCATAATAGTTACAAAAGGTTCCTTAGCCCTAAGTTGATACTTCCAACATTAAATCTAACGTGACAAATTGCCTCCATTCGTTTTCAGGAACATTCTGTCAACACTAAATGCGGTAGGATATCACTATAAATAATGGACAAGCTATCCAGGAGACAAGGAATTTTCAAGTTTCTTTTCCGCAGTAAAAAGTGCGAGTATTTATCAAGTTAATAGCTGAAACATTAATCCCTGTCTATTATTCAGAGCAATTTTTATACTCCATTTCAGGGATTTTAGAAGTAGTTCAAGTATCAAGAATATTTTTCATATTATTGAAAACGGAAAGGTACATTTTTGGTAAAAGGAAAGTTAAAATCCAAGAAATGAACTTCTGAAAATCGTGTGAAATATATATATATATATATATATATATATATATATATATATATATATATATATATATATATATATATATATAAATGTGTGGGGGGTTTAAGGAGGGAGGGAGAGATTCCCAGAATTTATTCATTAGGATATTAAAAGCTCAAGAAAATTGTATACAATTGTATATTCAAAATACAGTAAAATAAAGCATAAGCATTATATTCAATTTTATATATAAAAGAGATCAATTAAGCATAAAGTAATTCAAACATAAAGACATATTTTTCGAAAATAATGATGAATTAAATTCAACAAGAAGTCGCTTTGAAATAAAAACATAAATGAAATTTTTACACTAACATGCAAACCATTTAATGTTACAAAATGAGAAACAATACCTTCTGTTCTCTAATCACAAAAAAAATATGAAACGAATATTCCAGTAAGAAAAGCATTAAACTTTTTATATCCAGTAAACATATTAACGTTATTTATTTATATTCAAGGAATAGGAAACATTTGTGTTAGTTCTGAAAGTATGGCTCAACAAAAAAAAAATATAATATTAGGAACGGGGATAGCCTTTATTGTGAAGTTAATTGCTGCATTGTTTATCCGCTGCTACGCAAATTCCGTCTGTAATTGTTTCAACTAAAGCACCATATATATCAACTTTAATTAACTAAAGCATTAAGCTTTGTCTTTAAGAATGTTAATAAAGTTATGTGTATACCCCAGTACGCGTATTAGCACCTCTTTAAGTAGTGTTTTGCTTCGTATGAAGTAATATTCTAGAGTAAATATTGTAGTATTATGTTGACTTAGTAATAAAGGTAAACAGAGCTTATTATAGCCAGTTACTTTTAAAATTAGAATATACATTATTCTATAACATGTAATAAATTTGTTTGAAATGATAATCACAATATGTAAAGCGTTTTAACAGTAGTTGTAGATAATCTTCATTTAAAACAACTATCAGCTGTAAAGACCGATGGGGTTTTTTTTCATAATTTTAAGTACATTCTTTAAAAAATGATTAGCACGTATAATCAAACATTTTCAATTAGAAACTAATCATTCTTAACTTTAAATAAATGGAGAGAATAAACCCAAAAAATTGTGGTAACTTAAACAAGTTTAATGTATGAATTACATCATTACCATGATAAAGATGCCATATTTACAAAGTTATGGGAAAAAGTTCCGTTCCCCTCAGAATCGAGTGAGGAATGTTAATGAAGAGACAACTATTGGCGCCATCTCTTGAAGGGTATTCTAGCTATCTTCGTTCTCAGACGAGAGAAATGAAAATTTACCTACTTCGCTTCTGTCAATAAAAAATACTTTCAAGTTAGACAACATGTAATGATGAATATCAAAAAAGCTAACTGGTATATTATAGAATAAATTCAAACTATGTTTTTATTGACCAAGTTTCCAAAAGATTATTAAAGAAAAAAGGATTCATCATGGCTTCTGGCTATTTTAGCAAAGCTTAACTTGTATTATCACGCATATATTCTTAAAATTCTAGTCACCTACCCTCAATTTTCTTGACCACCCCCCTCCCTCCAAATTATTTTTGACCAATAATCCTGAAAATGATGCGTGCTAGAAATATAAAATATGTATTCCTTTGTATATATTTCTGTTATACTCTTCTTGTGTAGTAATCATCATCAATGACAAGTTATTCGCTCTCTTAATTTTGAACAGGCACAAGAACAAGAAAACGATAAATATTTTTTACAATGGTTAGTGCAAGCAAAAACAAAAATTATGCAGACATTATATATATATATATATATATATATATATATATATATATATATATATATATATATATATATATATATATATATATATACATATATATATATATATATATATATATATATATATACATATATATATATATATATATATATATATATATATATATATATATATATATATATATATATATATATATATATATATATATATATATATATATATATAGCACTTTAATGAAAACAGAAAATATCTTCTTGAAGTATTTTTTGTGTCGCTGCAAAAGAAATGTTGACATTTACAACTTCGGAAAGCATTGGTCATTAGCTGATTGCGTAACATAGTTAGGTTGAACTAAAAAGGGAAAAAAATAAAGAAGAAAACTTAATGATTTGTTCTCAGTAATTAATTTAATTCAGAGAGCTATATTGCAATTGTTATTTTTCTTTTGGGGGGCTAGCACACACACACAAATTAATAACAATTTAGCCCTTTTTAAATTGATAAAGATTCAAGCAAATCAATATTCTTAAGAATATATAATCTCGAGAAAAACAAATAGAGTGCAATAAACATAGTTTAGTAAAACTGTCAAATCTTTGTTAATCAATTTTTTTTTTTTTTGCAATTAGTAGAAATTTTCCTGCAGAATGTTAGAAAAGTATTTTAATGTATCAACAATATTTTATGTACAAAAATTAAAGTAAATCTACTACAGACACATAGAAAAATGTCAATTGATTGAAATTGAGAAAAGCACCAAAATAAGTTAAATTTTAAAAGGACGCACTATCGAAGACTTTACTGTATAATGAGCTGCTTTATATTTTCCTAAACATCCAACATTTAAATACGCCGCTTAAGATGCCCAGAACCTGATCCCATTTCCAAGATGCTTCATTAAGCTTAAACAAACATTGACTGTATAAAAGGAGAAACTCATTTATTTAAAACATTATCTGCGTCACATTCAGGCACGTTAATAGTTCCTTGGATGATTAGCGTGATCATTTAAAACCTTTTAGGAAGTGGTTGAGAATTAAAGTTATATTTGTTCACGCAAAAGACACGTTTAAAAGACATGTTACATTGCATGCATTGGACGTATTTTGAAAATAATTTTAGTTGGTATTGGCCAAAGCTTTTAAATAATTTGTATTCCAGTTAAGGTTAGAAAAATAAAAATTAACATGTAAAAAAATCTGCTGCTTATTTTTAAGGTTTTTTTTCAAATGCTATGTGACAACATCAACATCGTCATTTTTAAAAAAAAGTTCATTTTAACTGCAAATTCATTGTTTTTTTCTTAAGAAATTTACTATTTTTTTTCTAATCAAACTTATCAGAGTTTCATATTTAATATACAACGATCTATTGCATTCCTTGCGAACCATAACTCAACTTGTGAATTGCATAGCAACGCCCTGCTCAGGACCTTCCCTGGCACAAAGTACCTCAACTGTAGACCACTTTCGACCTGTAATCGAAGTAGGGGTCCCCTGCAAAGTTAAAACCAAAAGCGTACAGCTTAAAGGTGGATAGTGGTAGCAGAAAAGTATCTGGATACAATGTATGGTGCAGGGTGGTGGCTTCAAGAAATATTAATCATGTTTTTTTTCCTGTATTCTTCCTTTAAGTATCCCTTAAGTTCTTCCTTTTGTAAGATCACCAGCTATACTATAATGTTTTATATCGAAGCGCAATAGTATACTATGCAGATAGTAGATAGAAAAATAGAAACACAAATTCTTAAATTTTATCATAACCTTAGTTGCGAACGCGTAACCCCCCCCCCCCCCAGTTGTCTAAGTATCGCATGACTCTTCGACTGACCGTAAGGTTCCATTTTTTACTGTTGGTGTATCAAGATCAGTAATGTAATATTATTGTAACAATTCAAATTAATTAAATTTTTACATTACTTTCTGCAACTTTTTAAAATTGTTTCATATTTTAGATGGAATAGAGAAATATTAATTTAATAGCAACCAAATAATAAAATAATAACAAAATCAATTATCATTCATTTTTTGATTACGTATCTAACGTTCAATATATAAGAAAAACAAATTTACTTACTTTGAAGAAAACGCAATAATAAATGCAATTACACGGTCATTATTGCTGCTCAAAATTAGTTTAAACAAAATAATGAATAAGAGGGAAATAAAAAAAGGGAAACGAGGAAAAATTTTCTTTGCATTGTCCATTTAAGCTTTCTTTTCCCTTTAATATAATGACAGAAAACCAATACTTTAGAAGTAAGGAGATATTTTCACGCACAAAAAAAAGATTAATATTCGACAGTTTCTGAAAGGTATGTCTTGTGTTCAAAAAGAACGAGCCTTATTCTATCAATATCTTTTTCTTCTTCGCCGTCTTCTCTTCTTTTATAAGGAAATATCCATTGGGACTGAAGCATTGCCTAATGGGAGTAGTAAAACAAGTATTTCGAAGAATAACTAATGATATATTTTGAGCATTTACTCTGATCGATAAAATTTATTGGTAGGAATAACTAAAAATTAGCTAAATATTAAACTTGTATATGAGCTTGGTGTAAAAAAGGAAAAAAATATATTTCTGTAAGTATTTTTTTTTTTTTTCATATTTTTCAACACTATATTAGCAAGAAAGGATGGAGAAATTTCAGATTTTGATCTGAACTTTTTGGGAGAATATTTTTAAAAATTATTGTATTTTTGGTGATTTTAGCAGTAGTTTTTTAAATCAATTGTGATTTCTTTTTAAACTTCTCTTGCTAAAAATTACAAACGCTTTTCTAACTGTGTAACCATTTTGATACAAAAGCTTTCAGCTGCTAATGCGTTTTTTGCGGTGCTTTCTGCTATAAACCGGAGAAAATCATTTGCTGAATCATCAATAGGGAGATGCGTCAAAGAATGCTTTTAAGCATTCAGCAGCCGCGTTAAATAAACACATATTTTATGTCTGTTAGTTAAAACTTTTATATTAATATAGAAATAAATAAACAACAACCTTTATTTACATTTCATTACAGTACTTCAGTTTTCATCACTACTTAAGGAAAAAGTAAAATTATTTTATGTTTTCTATTACAACTGCCGCTATATTTGACATTAAAAGACCAGTTTTTACCAAAAAGGTTTTTTTTCTTTTTTTATCTAGTATTAAACATGTTTATATGTTTGTTGTGCTTTAAGAAACTATCAGTTTTAGAAGAGACCGGGCTGTTTGGAACAAGTAAGTTTGTCACAAGGGCAGCTGTTGCTAAAAAAGAACGATGTTGTAAAATTGAAAATAGATGAATTAGTCGTGCCACCCATCACCATCCCGTAGTACGTACCAATGACGTTAGAACATTTGTAAAAGAAGAATGTGGTGTCAAAACTACATGATTGTAACATTTTCTTTTTTTAGCAATATTATTTTACAACATGTTTAAATAAACTCAAAGCTATGTATTGGTCTGGTATTTCCATTTTGGTCACACGTTTATGTTCATATAGTGTCCGTGGTTCATTTATTTTTCTATTGCATTTTGAAGGGAATAATTTTGAAGTTGGTGCTAAAAGTGATATTCGCTTGGTGCAGGTTGTCCCCTGTCACTACCTGTCCCGCAGTACCTCTTGCTGACTACTATAATTCTCGTTAGCCTTCGGCTCTCGCATAGCTCAAAAATTTACTATTTTCTATAGAATTAGCTGGCTCTTGTTCTCAGTGAATAAACAGTTTTTTGGAAACGATTCGGCGTTATCCAAAAACTGCTGCGATATCAACAAGACCACATGAAAATTTTGCAAATTATTAACTTTGACCGATACCCTAGTAAAAAATGTGTTGATACTGGAATAACTAACAAAGAGCCGCCTGCCTTGTCTAGTGGTCAGAGAAGTTTGACTGTGGCAGGAAGGTCCGGGTTAGAATCCCAGATCGGGCATGGACGTACCTTCTCTCTCTTGCCCGTGTCCTTTCTATGTGTGAATACGTTGTTATGCTTTGAATGGTTTCCTGCCCTTATGACATGTGCGTACTGTAGAAGTCGGACTTCACACCAAATTACGATACAGTTTTAAAAATGAAGCAGCTCACCCTAATTGCCAGCCTAGCTAGCACACGACAACAACTAACAAAGAAGCAAGAAACGGGTGCGATTGGAAAAAGGAAGGCTACTGACTTATGAATAATTACTAAAGAAAGGAAAGAAAATTAACCCAGATATTGAGACAGGACAGGAAAGCACAAACAAAAGAGTCAAATCGGTTGGGAAACTGGGAGACAGCTTTAAAGAGAAAGGTGTAATATGGTTCTAAAGAAGAAATCGTAGAAGATGATAACTATTTTTGTTTGATAAATTGTGAACCTGTTGCAGTGTAGTGAAGAATCAATTCAGTGTGTTGTTGTCAATAAATGGTCACGTGGCAGGTGTGCTAAAAGATGTCGCGTTATTTGCTAACAAACGATTAATTCGTACAATAGTTTCTGTAAATTTGTGTACCACTGTACAATATAACGCATTTCAACAGTTTTAATTCTGTGTAGTGATTTCAAGAGCTTCAGAACATAAGATATTTGTTGCAGTTTTAGACATTTTTCAGCCAAATAACTTGAGAATAATTGAGTTAGACAGGAATATATATGTTGCCTTGTGCTCCATATGCGCTCTTATATCAAAGCTTTAAGTACTTAAAAAGAGTTTTGAAACACCCAGAGTATATCGATTTATGGTGTATAAAGGTCTGCGCTTTTGCATTACTTCAGTTATGCTTCATTCATATTTCATAATTTTTCAATTTTTTGAAAACATTGATTTCAATGTCCGAAAATATGTTCAAATATGCATACCATAAATGAATAAATAGCACAGCTAACCAGTTACCTGCATTATTGTGACGAAACTACTTTGAAAAAATCTATATAAATTAAAAACCAAGATGTTTCTATGCATACGTAATCTTTGAATAATGTATGTTTCTATCCTTACATTAGAGTTGTGTTTTGTTCCTAATAATTTTTCCGTCACTTAAAAGTTTTCCTTCTTTTGAAAATGAGAAATCTGCAGTATTTTAATCTAACTGAAAGCTTTTTCGCAAATAAATTCTATTTCGCTCGTCGTTATGACAGCAGACATAAAATATGTGTTTATCTAACGCGGCTGCTGAATGCTTAAAAGCTTTACTCTTTGACGCGTCTCCGTATTGATGATTCAGCAAATGATTTTCTCCGGAATAAAATTGTTTTCTCGCAGATTTTGGTCTTCAGTAATAATAAATTGAAATTGAATAAAACGGAAAAAATAAAAAGCAATGTGTAATTTTCTACAAACGAAAAATATTTTTCGCTGAGACAATTTGTAGAAATTAATGAGTCAAATTTTTAGCTAACGAAAGAATGTCAGAGTAGATTTTCTGTGATTTCTTTATTTTTCGATTAGTTGAGTCCAAACTGTTTCGCTGCAAAACTGCATTTTTTTTTCAAATTTCAATAAATTTTTATCTGCATGATCACGTTTCTTCCTCAGATCAAGTTTAGAAAACTAAAGATGAAAGATAATGCTATATTAATGTATATCATTGAAGAGACTAAATTCAATTAAAATGCCTATTCATAGTATGTTTTAACGCTAATTACAACTTTAAGTTCTAGAATGGTGAGGATTTGATATTTCTAGCCTAAGTAGAAGAATGAGGATTTGGAATTACTATCCGCCTGCGATGGTTATATTCGCCGCCTACACGTTCCTTTGGCAGTGATTTATCGCCTGACATGCCTCACATAGACATTACATCATATCTTTATGAAGCCTAATGGGCTTGACGCCAAAGTAGTTTCAGTGATATCGCCAAGTGGGAGACATTTGTACACTGTCAAATGTCGTGAAGGTTCACGGCATTTTGTTATCATTGTCACATGACCATCACAGAGATCATGTGACACCCAAACAAAACCAAAAGTGACTTTTAGCAGGGGATATATACATAAATCAAAAGAAAGATATGGTCAAGTTTTAATAGCGTTGATAAATTTATATTTCTTATCTCTTACGTCAACAGGGCTTTGACACAGAACGTTGCTGGCACGAAAAGAATATACCTGTTCTAAACTTATAAAACTGATTTTTAAAAAACTTTTTTACGAATCAAGCTCATCTATATAGTAAAGCGTAGCGTACACTACAATATACGTTCCACTTTTTTACCGAGTCTACCTTTGTAAATCTCAAACAAAATTTCGGTGGTACATGTCATTAATTTTCTTTGTAGATTTTTCTCTTAGTAACGTCAGAAATTTTAAGACTACAGCTGGAAAAATCCACAGAAAATTAACAATATGACTCAAAATTTCATCGTACAATTACGCAAGTTAAAAACCAATATACTTCCTGTGTTAGTAAAAAACGTCAATTTTTTCTCAAAACTATTTGCTTCAAAAGTTTTTGACATACTATTCCAACTGTTAGCTATTAAACATGACTGTTGGACAAATATTTGGTTTAAAAGAAATTTCCTAAGCTCATGCACTTAGTAATAGTGTCAATAAATATAATAATAATAATAATAATAATAATAATACATGCATATAAAAATAATTAAAAGTTACATTTTTTTTCAATTCGTAAATGTAATGAATATGACAAACTTCAAATATATCTGATTAATTTAATCGATAATTTTATTTCTTTTAATGATGCTCTTCTTCAATAAGTTCGTTGTAAAATATATAGCACCCAAAGGCAATTATATAATTCGTAACTAATACTGACTGATTACAAAGATTTCAAACTAATTGAGAAAAATATCCTTCCTCTAACTTTTTGGGCACTATGTTACGCGTCATTACCTAAAGCTAGGTTTGAGTTACTTGTTGCAATTAACGAAAAGATATATTTCAGCACCCAGATAAAGTGCCATTAAATTAAAGCTAATTTTAAGGTGAGTTTAACCAGAGATATTGCCGGTGTGATTACGTTTCAGAATAAATTACTGAAATATGTCTTTAAAGCTGGGCTGACTTTATTCGAATTTAAAGTTTTCAAATTGATGAATGTGTCCCAATTAAATTAAATTGTGCATTCAAATGGTAAATCAAATTTAATTTGAGTATTATTTTTAAAAGCTATTGATATAGTATTTGAGTTAGTAATAGTGTTTTTTAAAGTTATAGGCAGAAAAATAAAATTCCTTTTAAGCACAGAAATAGTACTTTTGAAGCCTAAACCTATTTCTAACAATTATGTATAATAATGTGCTTCGCCATAACATTAGTTATTATATTTTTCAAAAATAAAATCAGCTTGAATGCGATAGAAGAAAAAGTAGTAAATGTTATGACCTAAAATAGAACTGTATGAGTAACGATTAACTTACTAATTTCTTAGGCATTTCCTCAGATTTTCTCCTACTTTTAACTTGATGTAGCTTTTTTGGAAAGTGTTAATACAGGTGGCACTATAACTCTTAAATATGAGCAAAAATCTTTTTAAGAGATAGTATTCATAAAAAAGAAGTCTGTTGTGTGTACAAATTCAAAGAGTCCTTAAGAAAAATCAAGAACTCGACGGAAATTCTTGCTTATGACTTGTGAATTGAAAGAAATGTGGAAGACACTATAAGAATTGAATTCGAACTTGATGATTAAAGGCGTAGTTGTACTACTCCGAAACTGAAATTGGTTTGCATTTAAGATACTTTAGATTTTTATGTAATTAGAATTTTCGGCATACTTTCTTCGAAGACTACGACTTTCTACTATAAAGCAGTAAGAGGCTAACTTGCTCTCTCTCTCCTTGAACAGAAATATTTTTTCAAAATACGCCTGAAAGTAAGTACATTGGTCAAATTCCAAACTTTAGAATGATCAAAAGGTCTAATATATAGGTTCCTATTACTACCAGAGTAAAATTGTAAGTAAATAATTTTCAGTAGTTCCTTAATTTTGCATGAATGATTTTTAAAAAATAACCAACTGACTTTCCCAACTCAAAAAATTTACGTAATTTCGTCCTATAAATACATTTAATTTACACGAAATCAATTTTCGCTGTAGTAACATTAAGAATTTTTATAGCTCATCTTCGTCATTTCTCCTTGCTTTTGACGATGCATTTCTTCTCACGCTATGCTTGAAAGAAATTTGGCAATTAATAAAATCTGAAAGTCCAACCGCAGAGAAAAAAAAATTAATGAACGCTGGAGGGAAATCTATAGCCAATTTGTCATGCTCCAAGTTATGACAAATCCATCCAGCACTTTCAATTTTAAAAATCAACCAAAAAGTAAATTTTACCATAAAAAAAACATTAAAAAATTGGGAATTATTAAACGGATGATAATAAGCGTCAGTTACGCACAGTTCCAAAAGTTTCTCAACAATTTTATAATTTTCGTCTACGCACATTAAAGTGTATTTCGGTAGTTGAAATTTTAGTACATCTACTAAATTTTAAGCAATAATCGTTCCATTTTTCATGTCTCATTCTATTTTTCCAACATATGTTTCCGAGATTTTTTTCCTTATTATTATTTCAAACCTTCGCGACAGTTAAAAAACTAGCCAAGCTGTTCAGCCAACGAAGTATTTCCAAAATCAATCTGTAAGTGAGTGTAAAAATTTCGGCGGAACCTATAATGAAAAATCTTGAATGCTTAAATGACATCAATGCTATAATAAGGTTTGTTTGTTTGTTTGTTTTTTTTTTTTTTTTGGTCTTTAACGTAACGTTTAACACTTGGTACTTTTTCAAAATATGTTTGCCAAATTTGGGAAAATAACTTGTTTATATACTTCTCAAACGGTGCTAAGCGTTTAATATTTAATGTTAAAGCAAGCGAGACATTAAATCGGACTTAAAGCTCTTTTTAAATGAAAAAAAAAGTGCCACCAAGCAATAATTTATGAGAATTAAAACGAACAAAAAATATGAAAATCGAAACTGAATTAAAATTATAACGTTTAGAAATACTCTGATAACACCTGGCTGTCATTTATGATTGCAAAAACTTTTCACTTGGCAGAAACAAATTTAAGCTTTATTATTATTTAAACATTTTTTAGGGTAAAAAAATAATAAACCCTTAAAAACTCGAATTCTTCTTTGAACAATGACATTTCCAAGATGCTTGAACAAAGAGAAAAAATACCCATTCTAACAGTGACTTAATAAGTTAAAACATTTGTATTTTGTTAAAGAAATAAACAGAAGAACTGTGCCCGCAAATTGGAGGAATTTTAGAAGTGTAAAACCACTTTTTTCTGTGTGTTCTTAACCAAAAAAAAAAACATTTTATTTTCTTGCAACAAAACCACAACAGTTGATAAAGTATTATTTTGCAAAAAGTCAATGCAAATCGTTCTTCTGCATCATTACGGAAAGATGAGAGATTTGTTTTTTTTTTTTTTTTTCTGAAGAAAAGTATTTTTAAGAGTCGAAGAATTAATAACCAGCATCGAAGCAGCGAAAAAAATTTAATAAAAATGGTGGAATATTTCTCATTTGGAATTTCTTGGAACATAGAAGTTTCCCATAAAAAGATTTAAAGTAAGGTTAGAAGTAAAAAAGCAAAGAAAGCACGTATGACAGATACAACACCTGTCATATGTGCTAAGTAGGGTAAAAGCACCGAATGTGGGGTACCTTTTGTTTCTGCACCTAAACCTCACATGATTAAAAAAAATAATTATAATATTAAGCAAATAATGAAGTTTTGGAATCTGTGACTGGGGTCATATTAGTTTAAAAACTTCAAGCTTCTTCATTTTAGATTCCCCAATTGTTCACTTTCTTTCAGAAGATTAGCTTTTCATCTTTAATTTAGTCTTTGTTCTTGTGTTCTTGTTTTTGTCTGCTCTTGCTTTCGTTGTATATTTGTTTTTTGTTTTTCAAAATTCTGTGACAGTTTTTTATTTCGGCCTCTTTTTCAAAACTAAAAAACTTTGTTTCTGTTTCTTTCGGAAGTGTTCTTCTAAATTCCACAAGTTTTGTGTCCTGTATAGTTCAAGTAATTTTTAACCTTTAATTTTTTACCACTCTCTTGCCTCTTCAAAACTGTAGTTTGGCGCAGTATGGCCTGTTTAGGCTCTTGCGCACATTAAAATCAATAGAACCAATTAACCAAGAATTTTAGTTGCAAATTTTGATTTGAAAATAAAATCCAGAATTGGTTTGTTTACACGAAACACACGCAAGCAAAAAATTGTCTTGATAATTTCAAATGTTTCTTTGTTGACATTTTCCCTCCCAGAAAACTTTTCTACTTCTTCTTGCTTCTGAAATATAGTTATTATAGCTTTAAACAATGTGCATGCAATATTTTTTTAAACTGGTATTTAAATAAAAACCAAGAGTTGGCTGCACAAAAAAACGTGGTAATAAGGTGACATAAAAACATTTGTATCAGGCAAGTATTTTTCACCCGGTGTGACAAGGTGGGTAAGGGACTGAGTGGAGGGCGGGTTTGCTGCAGATTAATGTATAAAACCTAATGTTTTTAAAGTCATGTCTTAAAAATTTCGAGAGGGATTCCTCAGATTTTAATCTGCAGATTTTTTAAGAAATTGCATCGAATGAAGCTCTTTCTGCTCAAAATTAGACATTTTAGCACGATCAAATAGGTGATGCTGATACGGTTACATTAATTACATTGATTTATTTACATACCTGTAGTTTCCTATGTGATGAGATGAATATATTTTCACCAATGTGGGCGCGGTTTTTTGTTGTTTTGTGACATGACAGGAGAGCCCAAAAGACATGGCACAAACTACGTTATTGAAATTTATAGAGAGGAGAAGTTTGTTGAAATTCTTTTGAGGGCGTTCTAGTTTTTCGCAGAGCCTGCCTTTAAGGGCACCACCAAATCATATATTTATTTTGGAGTAAATTGCTGAAACATTTATCGAGATGGTCTTTGGCTGATCTTTGTTGCATGTATTAGTATTCAAATACTTTAACTTGTGGTAAATAATATTAATTATATTACTTATTATAACTGGAACAAGTTTCTTTTACATTAGGATTTTTTTTAAATTGACCCTATAAAATGTTACAATAAAGATATCCGTGAAACCAGCAGGAAATATGAGTTTATTTTTCCTTGAAGTCTGAAGCGCAGGTAATTTTTTAATATGATTTCATTTCTTCTTCAAGGTTATCGTTGTTACTAGCGATAAATTATTTTGTTTGTCTATTAATCATCCGGCTAAAAAAAGATGTCAAATGTGTTTACATCCATAAATGTGTTGAAATCTTAAATGATTATCTCAATCTACTTTACAACATTCGCCTCGTTTACGCAAAACGTTTACTTTATTTATAACGGGAAAGTATTCGATAGCGTGATCAGTTTGAACCGCTTCTCTAGTTCAAAAAAAAAAAAGGAAACAACATAATTTTTTCTATAATTATGAAGTAACCATATTGCTTTGAAAATTTTCGAAATTCATGTACTAAACAGAAAGCAAAGCAGTTAAGTACTTCCCATATTTAGAAACTTTGCGTCCATTGAAAAATGACATTTAAAAGGTGGAAAAAAGATGTCATGATTCGTAGCCTCCCCCCCCCCCAGAAGAAATTATTTGATACTTATCATCAGTAATGCTTAAAAAACGCAAAAATGTAAACGCAATAATAATAATAATAATTTTACTGCCATTTAATTTAGTCTAATGTACGTTTTTAAGTTAATCCGAAGGCAAAATTAAACTAATGCTAAGTTAATGTTACGTTAGTGTTATTTTTTTTAAAAGGCATGAAAGAAGATAATGATTATTTATTGAAAATGGATTTTAAACTGAAAATATCTTCTTTCATTTTCGAATTAAAAACAAAACAATTGAAAATTGAATCTAGCAGTACCTATATTATATTCTATGCATTCGATATTCATTTCATGATCATTCATCATGAAATTTCATTTTCATGATTAATATGTATTCCGTATTTACCAGATATAATATAAAGTTTGAAAAAAATGTTTTAGCATATATATTGCTCATAATAACAACTATTATTTATTTCCAAAATGTTGAAACATGCGCATGATTAATCAAATGTGTCAGTCAAGAATGTTTCGTTTGTAACACTTTTTAAGATAAAGATACTGAAAGTAATTTTTATTTATTTCTCTAATGAGGAATAATGTTACAAAAACTGCACGCAAAAGTTCAATAGTTTTCCCCCTTTTTTTTGAAAACGCAAAAAGTTTTTATAAATGATACCTCCTCTCAGTTCAGATATTAATTATTTATTGGCTAATAAGTTAAGAGTTAATCAAACTATTTTTATGCTAAATGTTGATATTTTTAATTATTTGAACTTGTTTTTTAGTATTAACTGGTGATGAATATTAATTTATTGTTTTATTTTACACAATGTTGTATCTGTTTAAAATGCACCTACAACATTTTTTATAAGATCTGTGCAAAAAACAAGAGTTTACGTTTGACAGAAAAGTAAGTGAGGCCATTAATTATTTTCATTGTACAGTGAAACCTCCGACAGTCAAGGGACTAGAAGTTTTGTCCGTTATTGGGAGGTGTCCGCTATTAGGAGGAACTACTTAACTTACCTTTTTCAAAATGGGCTGTTGTTTCCTTTGTAGAACACAATCGAAACTATTGCGAAAGGTTTAGTACATTTGACGTCAAGAGTAATTAATCTGTTTTTTTAATAAAGGTATACTGACAGCACACACTTGTCTTAAAAAGCATTTAGTCAATTAAAGTAATCACTTAAAACAGTTTGACATCTCTTTTTTGCATTACAAGCCTGTTTTTCAATATAAATATTTAAATCATTTACCTTAGCAAGTCTTTCGGTGTCCCCTTTGCTCAGGAAAAAGTTTTTCAATTCTTTACTGTATTTCAGTGCTTCCGAAAATTATCTACTTTTTATGGTTAATTTATTTATTTTATCCTGGAGTATCACTATTGCATTATTGACAGTTGGCAATATGACCTTGAATATGGGCAAATATTTTTCATGTCTAAAAATTAAACAACCCAACGAAACCACGGCGCCATAAAGCCGTTTACTACCGGCGCCGGTCTGCTCAATTGCATCTCCCGAGAGCCCCAGTTAGAAAGAGCACCCAGTTTCCCCTTTTTTATCTTAACTTTTGAATAGTTATTGTGTACAAAATTCATTAAAATCTTAAGAAAAACGTACGTTAATTGTTAGATTGACATCAGTTTTCACTTATCTGCTTCAATACTCTCAAAACTAGCCGTAACAAAATTATGACTTTTTTTTTTCTTTTTTTATTTTTTGCTGCTCGAAAAAAGTACCATGTCTTTTAGTTCTTTTTTTTTTCTGCCCCCAACTTTTAAGCCCCAATCGCTGCTTCTGCCCATTACCACCCTTTTAATTCCAAGAAAGTGATAAGGAAATGATGGGGGGGGGATGGGAATATCAGTTGTGGAGGATGAAAAGCTTTGTAAGGCAAGCAGTTACTAAGATATTCTGTGAAAAGAAAAAAAACCGGAAGTGCTACGATCGCAAGGGAAATTTTTTGTGAAATAACTGTCCGTTATTCGGAGTGTTCGTTATTCAGAGTGAATTACATGGAATGGCCTATATTGAGGGACTGGGACTTGCAAAAATGTCCGTTAATTAGAGGTGTCCGTAATTCGGGAGTGTTCGTTAAGGGAGGTTTCACTGTATTTAAAAGTGATACATTTGCAATTTGACAAGTTGATTCAAAATTTCTTGATCATTCTTAAGGAAAAATTAAATTTTAAAAAAATGTTTAATTTATATCAACAAGGGATGGTAGATTATTATATTTTGCGTTAATTTCAGTAAATGAAAAGCATGGTAGTAAGATAGAAATTTAAAAGACAATATATTGATTTTCTCTAATCCGTCAGATTTAAGGATTGCGTGACTTAAAAAAAGTATTAAGGTAGGCGAACAAAGGTAGGCCTAAAAGAAATTTCCTCAATATTCTTTGCACCTTTCTAAAACTTTATACGATTACCAAATATGACATAAAAAACACTTTTTAACTACTTATTGGTTTGAAAAGAAAATTTTTACATGCTTTTTTCCGTAAAAAAAGCCATAATTTTAGTAAAAAAACTATCTATTCTTTAGAAATTCCAGTGCATTCACTTTTTCATAATTTGGTTATGCGGTTGAGAAAATGTGCATTATGCATTTAAAAGCATTCGTTGAGACATGAAAGGAAAACTATGATTAATGTGTTGAGGTTAAGCAAGCAAGAATGAAAAAGCATGACACTTATTACAAGAAAAATTCTGACTGAAAGTACATGAACTCATATTTAATTAAATATTGGGAGCATTATATCAATTTACATTTTGACAAAGCAAAAATCAAACGGCTAGTTCAAGGTATCACCCCCTATCTGAACTTATTACACTTTAACGTGTTTTAAATATTTAAATAAAAAAATACATTACGCAACATTAAAAAATATAAATTCTTTAAACGCTGTATCAAACATATCCATCTGTGTAACTTGAGAACTATTGTGTCGTTGTATTCATGTGAATAAGAACTTGCAGTGCAAACTCTGTACCTCAAAGCCAGAAGAACGTAAGTCACATTGTGATAATTTTACAGCAGAGAGGAAAAACTTTTGTCTGGCGCATACAAAAGATGGGACGCGCATTCTTTTAACCCCAGCAAAAAATTTAAAAATATTTTTTTTTAAATTACGTTCACATGACTTGATGCAGAAAAGGCTACTACACGTAATGCACTTATAAACTTCAAATCGCAATTTTTGGACTTGCGTCCTTCTGCCTCTGAGGTACAGAACTAATGATCTTAAACACTCACTGACTACGGGCTACCATAAAATAAACAGTTGCACTGCGTATTCTTTATAGCGTTTTTCGAGACTTTTTTAAAACATAAAATTAGAATAAAATGTTTTTTGAAACCTAAACTTGTGTTTTAATTAATCAACGTAATAGTTCTTGATCTTTGAATGCATATTAAATTAATTACATAAATTAACTGAACTTTTGAGGTAAAATACTATTAACACGAGCGACTAAACATAAATGAAGCTCAAATCAATCACAAGGTTAAAAAAATAAATATAACTGAATATTTATGATCATGATTTCGTATTTGAAATGTAAATTTGATTGTTTAAAATAAAAAGCTTAGTTTCAATTTAGAAATCACACATTCTTGAAAGTTTTAGAAAATCTGTTTCCTAATTCATGTCTTACATTTAGCTATTTATTTGCTCGATGCCAATAAAATATCTCCTTGAAGGCTCTTAATTTACATTTTCTCACATTAAAATCTTTGGAAATCGATGAGTTACAGAAGTACTTGACAACTTCTCGTTTGTAAAATGCAAAGGCGAACGTTAAAATGATTGATGTAAGAGGAGGAACTTTTTATACGGATATTTTTCACATAAACTCACTCAAACTTTTAAACTGATCTCGATTTCTGATTAAAAAAAAATACTGGAATAACAACTCGATCTGATAATATTTCTACCCCAGTTTTGTAATGAAGTTCACTTTTTTTAAGAGCTGTAACTCCAATAAATTACTTTTCAGAAACATGTTCAAGTATAAATTTCCTCTCACATTTTCAATTTCAAATTGAATCATTAAATCGCGTTTAGCATAATTTGAGCTTATGATATTCTGATGATGTATCGCTGGGAATTACTTTTGCAGTAACACGTTTAAAACTCACTACTTCCCATCAAAGAACTCAAAATGAACCGAACGATTCTAAAAGCGTTAAAATGTCTGTTTCAGTATTTTCTTACTTTTTTCTTTTTTGGTTTGGTTGCAGCACTTCTGTTTTTCAGAAGTAACTCTATTGTCCAGCATGCTAAAAAAAAATTTTTAAAAAGAGAGAAGATACAGGAAAAAAGCAGGTTTTCGATTAGGAAGTGATCACTTTATCACAAATGAATCGTGATAAAGTGATTCACCATCTTTAAATACCTACGAGCAAAAGATAATTATATTGCATAAATCTTTTTGTCCATTTTTGGTTTCATAATATGAGGTGCAAAATTGCATATATCAAGAGAAATTTTAAAAAAAAATCGGAACATGGTTAGATGAATTATATGTAATTATCCAATTGTTTAAGGTTTAACAGAAGAATACTTTTAGTAGACTTAACAAAAAATTAAATGTAACGGAGCATTTGTTTGCAGTATAGGCAACGATATAGTAAGACTAGCATGCGAGATTTATTGTAACTGTACCGCTGACTTTGCTTGGACAACTTAGAAGATGACTTGTACAAAACATTTAAAAATGGATCAAGAAAATTTGAGTAAAAAATAAACAATTATTTAACATTTACATATAATTATTTTATTTTTTTTTAAATCCTAACCGCATCCGGTTTTTCCCCTCCAATCGCACAATTTAGTTAAGGGCATGTAGAAGGCGCTGGCATCAAATACTGAAAGTTACGTGTATGAAAGAAAAAAAAACACTTAGGGGGCAAAACGGGGATGGTTTTGAGGGTCAATTATTTCTCAAAATTTAAATGATTTTTTTTAATTTGAACACAAGAAGCACTACAAAATATATTCATTTCTAATGATTTTTTTTCTTCTAAAATAAGCATCCAAAACATTATCATCTTTTCTTATTCGTTTATGTTATTTTAAATACGTAAACGTAAGGAAATTGAAATTTTATTTAAAAAAAAATTTTTAAATACTGTTTATAGTTATGAAGAATAGCCGGATTGCTTTTATTTATCGTTAAACCTACCACGCAAATAAGTGCAAAGTATTTACGAGGATTAATAAATAAATGTAACTTGAAAAATAAAAATTAGGTTACGTTAAAAAAATTTCGTTAATTTTAGAACAAATTAAAAATATGCCGATATTTTTGGAAACGTTATTGGAAAAGAGGGTAAAAATTTAAATTTTCTTCATTATTGAATAATTTCTTTAAGAATGAATCATATAATAAACTTATTATTTATGACTAAGGCAGAAATAAATCTAAAATATCCATGTAAATTTAATAAATAATTAGTACAAACAATGTTTTTTGTTAAAGCATTTTTAAACAAAAATTCGTTATTACTTTTACAGTTCACAAAATTTATAATTTGTTTTTAAATATTGAACAAAAAAAGGAAAAAAAACACTAAAACAGACCTTTAAACGCTTTCAGATTTGTTCGGTTCATTTTGAATTCTTTGATAGGAAGTAGTGAGTTTTAAGCGCGTTACTGCAAAACCAATTTCCTGCGATACATGCTCAGAATATCATAAGCTCAAATTACGCTAAACGCGATTTAATGATTCAATTTGAAACTGAAAATGTTACAGGAAATTTATACTTGAACATGTTTCTGAAAAGTAATTTGTTGGAGTTACAGCCCTTAGAAAAAGTCAACTTCATTATAAAACTGGGGTAGAAATATTATCAGATCGAGTTGTTATTCCAGAATTTTTTTTTTTTTTTTTTTCAGAAATCGAGATCAATTTAAAAGTTTGAGTTTATGTGAAAAATATCCGTATAAAAAGTTCATTTTCTGACATCAATCATTTTAACGTTCGCCTTTGCATTTTACAAACGAGAGGTTGTCAAGTACTTCTGTAACTCATCGATTTCCAAAGATTTTAATGTGAGAAAATGTAAATGAAGAGTACTTCCAGGAGGTATTTTATTGGCATCAAGCAAATAAATAGCTAAATGTAAAACATGAATTATGAAACAGGTTTTTTAATACTTTCAAGAATTTGGGATTTCTAAATTGAAATTATACGCTTTTTATCTTAAACAATCAAATTTACATTTCACATACAGAATCATGATCATAAATATTTAGTTATATTTATTTTTTTACTTTGTGATTGATTTGAGCTTTACTTATGTTTTGTCGCTCGTGTTATTAATATTTTACCTCTAAAGTTCAGTTAATTTGTGTAATTAATTTAATATGCATTCAAAGATCAAGAACTACTGTTGATTAATTAAATAACAAGTTTAGGTTTTAAAAAACATTTTATTGTAGTTTTATGTTTGAAAAAGAATCTCTAAATACTTTATAAAGAATACGCACTGCAACTGTTTATTTATTTTATGGTAGCCTGTAGTCAATGAGTGTTTAAGATCATTAGTTCTGTAACTCAGAGGCAGAAGGACACATTTTCTAGTAGAAGAAGTATCCAAAAAATGCGATTTGCTGTTTATTAGTGCATTATACAGGGTGGGTATAAAATAACGTGAGCTGTTTAGAACTCTCTAGCAAGTGAAGTATTGGACGAAAAATTGCTAAATTTAAATAGACCATAGGATTTCAATTTCTGAAGAAAAAAAAAGTACAAAAAATCGTCACCAGAGGAAATTTTGACGTTGAAAAGGTGTATTAGTGTGAATATTGAAGGATTAAATGCTAACTACCAAAATATACATCAACTTTATTCCCAAAATATGATTTTTACTGTCAAATGAGGTTCAATACGACCAACATCGAGGTACATTCCATGTACTCAATACATGCACAATATTTTCCACACATCTGTGGGGAAGGGGATTAATTTCCCCTACCTACTATGTTATTCGAGTTTTCAAAACTGAGGCATCGGGAACGTGTCGTAGAAATGTTGTCGCCATACACTCAGCACCTAAAGCTTAACGTGGGGTGGTGCACCATCTTATATGAACATTATTCAAGAAGAAATCCTTGCTTCCGCGCCAAAATTTCTTCGTGACGCCTTTTAGTATTGTTCTTCTCTTGTTACGAATTGAAATTTCTTGTTGGTTTTATTGAACCTTATTTGAAAGCAGCAAACATTTATAGTTAAAAACGTGCTGACTTTTTTAGCATTTAATTCTTCAGTATTCGCAAGTAATACACTTTTACAGCGCCAAAATCCCCCTGGTGGTGAATTTTGGTACCATTTTTTATTGCAGAAATCGAAATTCCATAATCTGCTATGTACGCCCATGAAATTTGGCAATGTTTCGTCCAATACTTCTCTAGTTGGAGGTCTCTGAACACCTCACATTATTTTATAACCACAATGTATGTTGTAGACACTTTTGCATCAAGTCATGTGAACGTTATTCTTAAAAAAAATATTTTTCAATTTTTTATTGGGGTTAAAAGAGCACACGTTCCATTTTTTTCCATGAGCCAGAAAAAGTTTTTTTCCTCTCTGCTGTAAAATTATCATAATGTGACTCACGTTCCTCTGGCTCCGAGGTTTGCACTGCAACTTCCTATTCACATGAATACAACGACACAATTGTTCCCAAGTTACACAGATGGATACAGTCTGATACAGTGCTTAAAGAATTTATATTTTTTAATGTTGCGTAATATATTTTTTATTTAAATATTTGAAGCACGTTAAAGTCTAATAAATTCGGATAGGGGTCGATACTTTGAACTATGTGTTGGATTTTTGCTTTGTCAAAATGTAAATTTATATAATGCTCCCAATAATTAATTTCATATGTGCTCATGTACTTTCAATCAGTATCTTTTTTGTAATAAGTGTCATGCTTTTTCATTTTTGCTTGCTTAAACTCAAGACATAAATCATAATTTGCCTTTCAAGTCTCAACGAATGCTTTTGAATGCATGATGCACATTTTTTCAACCGCATGAAAAAGTGAATGCACTGGAATTGCTAAAGAATAATTAGTTTTTTTACTAAAAATATATTTTTTTCACGGAAAAAAGCATGTAAAAATTATCTTTTTAAACCAATAAGTAGTCAAAAAGTGTTATTTATGTTATATTTAGTAATCTTATAAAGTTTTAGAAATGTGCAATGAATATTGAGGAAATTTTTTTAGGGTGTTCGTCTACCATTATACTTTTAAGTCACGCAATCCTTAAATGCAAAGGATTAGAAAAAATCAATATATTGTCTCATAAATTTCTGTCTTACTCTCATGCTTTTCACTTACTGAAATGAACACAAAATAAAATAATCTACCATTCCTTGTTGATAAATTAAACCTTTTTTTAATTTAATTTTTCCTTACGAATGAAAATCAAGATATTCCAAATGAAACATATTTTGCTCCTTCAACTTGTAAAATTAAAAATGTATCACTTTTAAATACAATGAAAATAATTAATGACGTTACTTACTTTTCTGTCAAACGTAAGCTTTTTGATTTTTGCACTGATCTTATAAAAAATGTTGTAGGAGCATTTCAAACAGATACAACATTGTGTAAAATAAAACAATAAATAAGTATTCAACACCAGTTAACATTAAAAAACAAGTTCAAACAATTAAAAATATCAACATTTAGCATAAAAATAGTTTGATTAACTCTTAACTTATTAGTCAGTAAATAATTAATATCTGAACCGAGAGGAGGTTTCATTTATTAAAACTTTTCGTGTTTTCAAAAAAGTTGGAAAACTATTGAACTTTCGCGTGCAATGTTTGTAGCATTATTCTAATTAGAGAAATAAATAAAATTACTTTCAGTCTCTTTATCTTTAAAAGCGTTACAAACAAATCATTTTTGACTGCCACATTTGATTAATCATGCGCATCTTTTAACAATTTGGAAATAACTAATAGTGGTTATTTTGAGCGCTATATATGCAAAAACGTTTTTTTTTTTCAAACTTTCTCGTGAAATATATCTGGTAAATGTGGAATACATATTAATCATGAAAATGAAATTTCACGATGAATGATCATGAAATGAATATTGAATGCGTAGGATATAATATAGGTACTTTTAGATTCAAATTTTAATTTTTTATTTAATTCGAAAAGGAAAGGATATATTTTTATTTTCAAATCCATTTTCAATGATTAATCATTTTCTTCTTTCGTGCTTTAAAAAAAAATAACATTAACGTAACATTAATTTAGCATTAATTTAACTTTTACTTAGGATTAACTTAAAAATGTACATTAATTTAAATTAAATGGAAGTTAACTTATTGTTGTTGTTAATATTTTTCGTGTTTTACGTTTAATTACTGATGAGCATTAACTAATTTCTTCAGGGGGCTACGAATCATGAAATCTTTTTTCCCCCGTTATATTTAATTTTTCAATTTACTCAAAGTTTCTACATATGAAAAGCACTTCACAGCTTTGTTTTCTGTTTTGTAGATGAAATCTAATAACTTTCAAAACAATATGATTACTTCTTATTTATTAAACACATGTTGTAGATTAACTTTTTTTTTTTTTAATTTGAGAGCCATTTCAAACTGATTATATTATCTAAGACTTTCCCATCATAAATAACCTAATGTGTAAACAAGGCGAAAGTTGTTAAGTAGATTGAGATAATCATTTGCTATTTCCACACCTGTATGCATCTAAACACACTTGAAATCTTTTTTTAGCCGGATGATTGTTAGACAAACAAAATATTTTATCGCTAGAAACAGCGATAACTTTCAAGAAGAAGAGAAATTTATATCATAAAACAACCTGCACTTAGGGATTTTAAGGATTCAGGGAAAAGAAAACTCATATTTCCTTCTGGTTTCACAGATCTACTTATCTTAAAATTTTACTGGGTTAATTAAAAAACCCTTCATGCAAAGGAAACTTGTTCCAGTTAAAATAAGTAACAATTAAAGTATCTGAACTAGTTAAAGTATGTGAATATAAATGCATGCAGAAGAGATCAGCAATCAATTGGCGATAAATTCTCCCTCCTGCGTCCATTAAGTGATTTTTAGTATGTTTGAACTTAGCGATTGTATTAGAAACCACATTTCTTTCGAGCATAGCGAGAGAAGTAATGATCGTCGACAGCAAATAGAAATCGTTAAAATTCTTCATATTACAAGAGAAAATTGAGATACTTTCTCTAAACCTTCAAATGGTAGCTATATATTGAAATTCGTAATTATATTGATCTATTATGAGTCTCAGATATAAGTTGCTTGTGGGAAAGTCATATAGTTAATTTTGAAAAATTGCTGGAGTGATCTTATTGTCTACTAAAAATTGAGCATATGTACCTATGTATGTATGTCCAAGTAACTTCTCCCCGAACGCCAATAAACTGACCATCGAGCCAGATATCGATGGATTCGTAATCTTTTCCGTCTTCATGTTTGGATATTTAACATAATCCACCGATAATAATGAGCAGAGATATTAATTAAAAACTATTAATTATGACTCTTAGATTTCAAAATGAAATCCCTATTTTTCGAAGACATTCTTCCATTCAAATTATTATTCAGTGAGAAGAAAATCGTTGAATGAAAGATCTGTTGCCCTTTTTCTGAATGTAAACAAATAAAGTTTTGGTTTTTGTTTCGAGGCTTTTCCTGCATTCAGGAGATTTAAAATGTATACTTTTTGGCAATTTTCCCGCAATCTGCAGCAAAATATTACTGATTTTTGTTCAAGCCTGATTGTTGAACACACGTCATTGGACATAACTATTATTTTCGAGGTGCACCGTGTAAAGCCGGGAGACGCAGCTAGTTACCGCATATTATTTGTTTATAATATTTGATTGATAGTAATAAGAACTTAGGTATTAGTATTTTTTATCAGTCTGCATTTTGGAATTCGACCAATGAACTTACTTTAAGGTGAGCGCATTGTTTGAAACGCGAATGGAAAACTGTTTATTGTTAAGGAGAGAGAGATTAAGTTAGTTCCTTACTGCTTTGTAATAGAAAGTCGTGGTTTTGGTAGAAATTTTGTCAAATTTAAATAAAACTAGTTGCGTCGCCCGGCTTTGCATGGTCTACCTCGATAATTAAAGTTATGTCAAGTGACGCTTGTTCAACAATCAGGCTTAAACAAAAAAAAAAGAAAAGAACAGTAAGATTTTGCGGAATATTGCGGGAAAATAACCAAAAAGGAAACATTTTAAATTCCCCGATTCCAGGAAAAGCCTCAAAATAAAGGTCAGAATTTTACTTGTTCATTTTTGAGAAAGAAAAGAGATTATTTTTCTCGATGATTTTCATCACCGCTACAAATTTTAATAAAAGTATTGTTACGGAAAGTTGAGATAAAGCACTGAAAAATAATTTGAATGGAGGAAAGCCTTCGAAAAATAGGGATTTTGTGTCAAAATTCAAGCTTAATAATGAATAGTTTTTGATTGATATCTCCGCTAATTACTATCGGGGGATTATGTTAAATAACCAAACATAAAGACGAAAAGATTACGAATCCGGCGATACCTGGCTTGATGCTCAGTTTACTGTCATTCGGTAGAAGAAACTTGGACATACATAGATATATCGATACATACGCTCAGTTTTTAACAATAAAAGATTAAAATGTAAAGTATCTAAATACAAATCAATTTCAGTTTCGGGAAAGTATAAACTACGTTTCTAATAAGTTCGAATTCGATTCTTAGTGTCTTCCACATTTCTTTCAATTCACAAGTAAGTCATAAGCAGGAATTACCGTTGAATTTTTGATTTTTCCTAAGCACTCTTTAAATTTGTAAACATAACAGACTTCTTAAGTTTTCTTTAATAATACTATGTTTTTAAAAACATTTTTGCTCTTATTTAAGAGTTATAGCGCCACCTGTATTAACACTTTCAAAAAAAAGCTACATCAAGTTAAAAGTAGGAGCAAATAAATGTAAGGTAATGTCTACCAAATTAGCAAGTTAATCGCTACACTCTAGAGTTCTATTTTAAATCATAACATTTGTTATTCTTTCTTCTATCGCATTCAAATTGATTTTATTTTTGAAAAATATAATAATTAATGTTATCACAAAGCACATTATTGTACATGATTGCTGAAAATAGATTTAGGCTTCAAAAGTACTATTTCTGTGCTTAAAAGTTATTTTGGTTTTCTGTCTGTAACTAATTCAAAAAACACTATTAGTAACTCAAATATTATATCAAGAGCTTTTTAATATAATAATCAAATTAAATTTGATTTACCATCTAAATGCGCATTTTAATTTAATTGGGACGCACTCATTTATTTGAAAACTTGAAATTTGAATAAAGCCTGCCCAGTTTTAGAGCACCATTTCAGTAATTTATTCTGAAACGTAATCACACCGGCAATGTCACTGGTTAAAGTCACCTTAAAATTAGCTTTAACTTAATGGCACTTTATCTCGGGCGCTGAAATATATCTTTTCGTTAATTGCAACAAGTGACTTAAATCTAGCTTTAGGTAATGACGCGTAACATAGTGCCCAAAAAGTTAGAGAAAGGACATTTTTCTCAATTAGTTTGAAATCTTTGAAATCAGTCAGTATTAGTTACGATTTACATAATTGCCTTTGGGTGCCATATATTTTACAACAAACTTATTGAAGAAGAGCGACCGACATCAAAAGAAATGAAATTCTCATTTAAATTAGAGTTATTTGAAGATTGTCACATTCATTACATTTGTGAATTGAAAAAAAAAACTTTTAACCATTACTATTGCCATTTATTATTATTTTGTTTGTTGACATTATTACTGAGTACATGAGCTTAAGATTTTTTTTTTTTTTTTAACCGAATATTTGTCCAACAGTCATGTTTAATAGCTGACATTAATATTATGTTAAAAACTTTTCAACCGAATAGTTCCGAGCAAAAAATAACATTTTTTTACATGCATAGGATCTGCAATGGTTTGTCACTTGCTTAACTGTAGGACGACATTCTGAGTCATATTTGTTAATTTTCGGCTGTCTTCTTGATATTTCTAGCGTTACAAAGAGAAAATTCTGCAAAGAAAGTTAATCACATGTACCACCAAAATGTTGTATGGAGAGTACAAAACTAGACTTGGTAGAAAAATGGAACATATACTGTAGTGTATGTTACGCTTTGCTATCCAGATGAACTTAATTCGTAAAAAAGTGAACTTCTTAAAATCCAGTCCTATAAATTTAAAACAGGTGTCTTCTTTTCGCGCCAGCAAGATCTGCTGACGTAACAGATAAGAAATATGAATTTATCCTTGCTATTAAAATCTGACCACATCTATCTTTCAATCTATGTATATATGTTCTGCTAAAATTCATTTTTATTTGCTGTCCGGGTGTCACGTGATCTCTTTGATGGTCATGTGACAAAGATAACAAAATGCCGTGAACTTTCATGACATTTGACAATGTACAAATACTTGTCGATATCACTGTAACTACACTGCAAAAAAAACTGTAAATTTTGAAGACGTTATCCGTATTTTTAACAGAAAAAAACTTTTCGTAATAAAATACAGGATTACTCTGTTTTTTTTGAATCTGTAACCGGTTATAAGCGTTAACTGTTACCATCGCCTTACCGCGTACTTTGTTTTTCTTCGAAATTTCGCCCGCCTGTTTGGATTTTGGTTCTCGTGCTCGAGTTTTTTGATCTTATATTTATTTAAAGCAAGTAAGTCTTAAATCGTTTGCAACTTCCATTTCATTGCATCCTAATCAATATTTTATTATTATGTTTTTTTGTCATCTGTTACAGAGGCATATTCGGAAATTTACCTTTGTATACATGTATTTCGTAGTAGTATAGTAATTATTGAAATGTATTTATAAAAGTATAGTTTCATTTTTTAATCTTCATAAAATAATAAATCAGCTTGAATAAATAATAAAAATACGGAAGATTTCTGTAAAATAAACGGAAGAAAACTGGCGTCCTGGCTCACAGTTTTTTTCCGTAAATTTTACAGATTTTTTTTTACAGTGTACTTTGGCGGCTAGCCCATTCTACTTAGGCCGGAAATATCAAATCCTCACTATACTACAATTTAAAGTTATTATTAGCATCAAAAACTTATTATTGATAGACATTTTAAATGAATTTAATCTCTTTAATGATATACACTAAATAATCATTATTTTCATCTTTCTAAATAAAAATTTTTAATAAGTTTTCTAAATTTGTTATGAAAAAGAAAGGTGATCATGCAGATTACAATTTATTGAAATTTAAAACAATGCAGTTTTGCAGCAAAACAGTTGTGACTCAACTAATCGAAAAATAAAGAAATCACAGAAAATCTACTGTGACATTGTTTTGTGAGCTAAAAGTTTGACTCATTCATTTCTACAAATTGTGTCGGCAAAAAATATTTTTAGTGGAAAATTTAACATTGCTTTTTATTTTTTCTATTTTATCTAATTTCAACTAAAGATAATTTCAATTCATTATTACTGAAGAAAAAAATCTGCGAGAAAACAATTTTATTCCGGAGAAAATCATTTGCTGAATCATCAATAGGGAGACGCGTCAAAGAGTAAAGCTTTTAAGCATTCAGCTGCCGTGTTAGATAAACACATATTTTATGTCTGCTGTCATAACAACGAGCAAAATGGAATTTATTTGCGAAAAAGCTTTCTGTTAGATTAAAATACTGCTGATTTCTCATTTTCAAAAGAAGGAAAACTTTTAAGCGACGGAAAAATTATTAGAAACAAAACGCAACTCTAATGTAAGGATAGAAACTTACATTATTCAAAAGTTACGTATGGATAGAAACATTTTGGTTTTTAATTTATATAGATTTTTTGAAAGTAGTTTCGTCACAGTAATGCAGATAACTCGTTAGCTTTGTTATTTATCCGTTTATAGTATGCATATTTAAATATACCTGCAGACGAACTAAAATCAATCTTTTCAAAAAATTGAAACATCATGAAATATGAATGAAGCATAACTCAAATAATGCAAAAGCGCAGACTCCTAAACATCATAAATCGATATACTCTGAAGATTTCAAAACTCTTTTCAAGTACTTTAAGCTTTGATGTAAGAGCGCATATGGAGCACAAGGCAAAACATATATATTCCTGTCTAACTCAATTATTCTCAAGTTATTTGGCTGACACAGTCAGACTTCTCTGACCACTAGACAAGGCAGGCGGTTCTTTGTTAGTTGTTCCAGTATCAATACATTTTTTACTAGGGTATCGGTCAAAGTCAATAATTTGCGAAATTTTCATGTGATCTCATTGATATCGCAGCAGTTTTTGGATAACGCCGAATCGTTTCGAAAAAACAGTTTATTCACTGAGAACAAGAGCCAGCTACTGCTATAGAAAATATTGAATTTTTAAGCTCTGCGAGAGCCGCCGGAGGTACTGCGAGACAGGTAGTGACAGAGGACAACCTGCCCCAACGAAAGTCACATTTAGCACCAACGCCAAAATTCTTCACTTCAAAGTGCAAAAGAAAAAGAAGTCAACCATGGAGGCTATATGAACATAAACGTTTTACCAAAACGAAAATACCACACCAATACATAGCTTTGCGTTTATTTAAACATGTTGTAAAATAATATTGCTAAAAAAAGAAAATGTCACATCCATGTACAGTGTAGTTATAAAATAACGTGAGGTGTTTAGAGCCTTCGAGCAAGTAAAGTATTACACGAAACATTGCCAAATTTCATGGGCGTACACAGTAGACCATGGGATTTTGATTTCTACAACAAAAAATAGTACCAAAAATCAACACCAGGAGGACATTTGGCGCTGCAAAAGTGTATTACTTGCGAATACTGAAGAGTTAAATGCTAAAAAATGTCAATTAAAAGCACACAGCAAGTTTTTCTGCTACAAATAATTGTTGCTTACAAATGAGGTTCAATAAAACCAACAAGAAATTTCAATTTGTAACAAGAGAAGAATTTTACCAAAAGTCGTCAGGAAGAAATTTCGGCAAGACAGCAAGGATTTCTTTCTGAATGATATTCATGTAAGATGGTGCACCAACTCGTGTTGGGCTTTAGCCACTGAAAGTATGGCGGCAACATTTCTTTGATAGCAGTTTTATTAGTCATGCATTTCCTACGGTAAGCGACATGTTCCCGATATCTCATTTTTCAAAACTAGAAAAATGTTACAGGTAGGCGAAATTAATCCCCCCCCCCCCTCCCCAGAGGTGTGGAAATTATTGCACATTTTATGCAGTGCCTGGAAAATCTCGATGTTGATCATATTAACCCTCTTTTGTTTGTAAAAATCATATTTTTTGAATAAAATGGATGCATATTTTATCAGTTAGCATTCAATAATTCAAAAGTCACAGTATTACACCTTTCTAACGGCAAAATTTCCTTTGGTGGTGATTGTCTGTACTTTTTTACTTACTTTTACAAAAAAGGAAGTATTGTATTCGCAAAAAGATTTTCACTCAAAAATCGGCCTTAATTTCCATTTTGCTCACCCCCGAATGAATGTTGAGATTATTTTTCAACCCGACCACACGTGGATATATGCCTAGGAACGAAAGACACCCGAAATATCCATTTTGACGATCCCCGAGTTAATTACAACGAGTTTTCTCTTGACGTCTATATGTATGTATGTATGTGCGTATGTGTGTATGTATGTCACATAATTCAAGAACGGAATGTCCTAGAAAGTTAAAATTTGGTACTTAGACTCCTAATGGGGTCTAGTTGTGCACCTCCCTTTTTGGTTGCATTCGAATGCTCCAAAGAGGGTCTTTTGCCCCTTTTGGGGAGGAAATTATTGTTAATTTTGATGTAAACTCATGTGGTGTTATAATTTGTCGGACACTTGGCGATATATCACCAGTCTTTTGGTCGCCAAGTTTTTCGCCAACTTGGCGACAAGTTTGGTTATTTTTTTTAAAAAATCTTGTTTCAATTTGGCCACTGTTGGTGATATTTAGAGAGTAAACTATTGAATCACATTAAAACTGCCAATAATGAGAAAATGACATTAAATTGGAATAAAAGGAAGTCATGTGATGCACACATCAGCTCAATTTTTTTTTTAGTTTTAGAAATGAGAATCCCATGGTCTACTGTGTATGCCCCTGAAAACTGACAATATTTCGTTCACTACTTCGCTCGCTAGAGGGCTCTGAACAACTCACGTTATTTTATAACCACCATGTAGTTTTGACACCACCTTCTTCTTTTACAAATGTTCTAACGTCATTGGTACGTACTACGGGATGGTGATGGGTGGCATGATCATTCATCTATTTTCAATTTTATTATAGCGTCATTTGTTAGCCACAGCTGCCCTTGTGACAACCTAAACCTGTCCCAATCAGCTCGGTCTCCTCTACAAATTATAGTTTCTTAAAGATAAATAAACACATAAACAAGTTTTATACTTGCTAAAAAACCTTTCTGGTAAAAACTGGTCTTTAAAAGTCAAATATTTTGGAAGTTGTAAGAGAAAACATAAAATAGTTTTACTTTTTCCTTAAGTAATGATGATAACTAAAGTACTGTAATAAGTTGTAAATAAAGGGTGTTGTTTAGTTATTTCTATTTTTAACTAAGACGTTTATTGCAGAAAGCACCGCAAAAACGCATAGGCAGCTTAAAGTTTTTGAATCAAAATGTTTACACAGTTAGATAAGCGTTTTGTAAATTTTAGCAATAGAAATTTTAAAAAAATACAGTTACTTTAGAAAACTACAGCTGAAATCACTAAAAAATACTATAGTTTTGAAAAATATTCTCCCAAGACACTCACAGAGCAAAATATGATATTTCTCCAACCGTTCTTGCTAATATAGCATTAAAAAAATATGATTAAAAAAATAACTACAAAAATATTTTTTCTTGCTTTTTTGCAGAAAACTTATATATTTGTTAAAATTTTACTAATTTTTAGTTTTTACTGGCAAGAAATTTTATCTATCAGAACGAATGTTAAAAATATATCATTAGTTTTTCTTCGAATTACTTGTTTTACTACTCTCATTAGGCAATGCTTCAGTCCCGATGGATATTTTCATATAAAAGAAAAGAAGATGGCGAAAAAGAAAAAGATATTGATAGAATAAGGATCGTTCTTTCTGAACACAAGGCATACCTTTCAGAAACTGTCGAATATTAATCTTTTTTTTTGTGCGTGAAAATATCTCCTTACTTCTAAAGTATTGGTTTTCTGTCATTATATTAAAGGGAAAAGAAAGCTTAAATGGACAATGCAAAGAAAAATGTTCGTCTTCTTTCCTCTATTTTTTTTTATTTTCCTCTTATTCATTATTTTGTTTAAACTATTTTGAGAGCAATAACGACCGTGTAATTGCATGTATCATTGTGTTTTCTTCAAAGTAAGTAAATTTGTTTCTCTGATATATTGAACGTTAAATACTTAATCGAAAAACGGATGATAATTGATTTTGTTATTATTTTATTATTTGGTTGCTATTAAATTAATACTTCTCTATTTCATCTAAACCATGAAGCAGTTTTAAAAAGATGCAGAAAGTAATGTAAAAAATTTAATTAATTTGAATTGTTACAATAATATTACATTACTGATCTTGACACACTAACAATAACAAATGGAACCTTACGGTCAGTCGAAGAGTCATGCAATACTAAGGCAAGTGGAGGTTTTTTGATGACGCGTTCGGAACTAAGTTTATGATGAAACTCGAGAATTTGTTTATATTAGCCTATCTACTATCTGCATAGTATAATACTATTGCACTTCGATATAAAATATTATAGTATAGCTGGTGATCTTACACAGGAGGGTTCTTCCATGCTTTAGGTTTAAGTAGAAATTTGACTTACCATGATGTGTATACTTCAAGGAAGAAAACAGAAAAAAAAAAGCCCATGATTAATATTTCTTGAAGCCTGCATCATACCTGGTATCAAAATACTTTTATCTCAACACGATCTACCTTTTAGCTGCAAACTTTCGATTTTACCATGCGGGTTCCCCTTCCTGGTAGTACAAGTCTAAAGTAGTCTACAGTTGAATCCCTTTGCGCCAGGGAAAGTTCCCTGGGTGTCGATCCAGCTTGGCGTTTTTCCCTTAATGTCTGAGCTTGACATTTCTTATTGTGTGCTATTAAGCCTTCATGGTTGATTTTCTGTAATTTATTAGTTGCTGTGTGATTTATAAGTTACATGAAATGCACCGCCAGCTCAGTCATTCCATCCGAAGACTGCAGTTTCGTGGTTATTAGCACTCGTCAGCCCGGAATAGGAAGTGACTGAGCTGGAGGTGGAAAACCTCTTAATTAAGCCAAGAGTGCCAAACAAACCGGTAGCTAATACAGAATTAGCACCAGTTTGTTTGGGCTTCCAGTTTGTTTGGCACTCTTGGCTTTCTTAAGAGGTTTTCCTCCTCAAGCTCAGCCACTTCTTATTCCGAGCTGACGAGTGCCACGAAACTGCAGTCCTCTGATGAAATGACTGAGCTGGCGTTGTATTTCATGTATTTCTGCCTTACTCCTGTCTATAGGACGGTAACTTACTGAAAATAATTAGTAAGTTGATTTTTGGTTTGCAAATAATGCAATAGATAGTTGCAATTTAAATATGGAACTCTAATAAGTTTGATAAGAAACAAAATAATTATATTTCTTTAGAAAAAAAACAATTAATTTGCTGTCCAAGTGTACTACTTTTTTTCTTAATGGTGGGCATTGCCATAGCATTTTACGTAAATTCAAAATAAGCAACAGATTTTTTGTACAAATAAATTTTTATGTTTCTTACCTCAACTGAATCATAAATTATTTAAAAGTTTTAAGCAATACCAACTGAAAAATATTTTCAAAATACGTCCAATGAATGCAAAGTTTAAAATAAACGTGTCTTTTGCGTGAGCGAATATAATTTTAATTCTCAACCACTTCCTAAAAGGTTTTAAATGATGACGCTAATCATCCAAGGAACTATTAACGAGCCTGAATGTGACGCAGATAATGTTTTAAATAAATGAGTTTCTCCTTTTATGAAGTCAATGTTTGTTTAAGCTTAATGAAACATCTTGGAAGTGGGATCAGGTTCTGGGCATCTTAAGCGACTTATTTAAATGTTGGATGTTTAGGAAAATTTAAAGCAGCTCATTATATAGTAAAGTCTTCGATAGTGCGTCCTTTTAAAATTTAACTTTTTTTGGTGCTTTTTTCAATTTCAATCAATTGGCATTTTTCTATGTATCTGTAGTAGATTTACTTTAGGTTTTTTTATTCATTAAATATTGTTTGATACATTGAAATACTTTTTAAGCATTCTGCAGGAATATTTCTGCTAATTATAAAAAAAATGATAAATAAAGATTTGATAGTTTTTCTGTTTTACTAAACTGTATATTTATCACACTCTATCTGTTTTTCTCGAGATTATATATTCTTAAGCATATTAATCTGCTTGAATCTTTATCAATTTAAAAAGAACTAAACTGTTATTTATTTGTGTGCGTGTGTGCTACCCCCCCCCCAAAAAAAACCATTTAAAATATATTTATCTAAATTAAATTTAATTATTGAGAACAAAACATTACGTTTTCGTCTTTAATTTATTCCTGTTTAGTTCAACCTAACTATGTTATGCAATCAGCTAAGAAATGATGTTTTCCAAGGTTATAAATGTCAAAATATTTTTGTAGAGACACAAAAATGTTTAAAGAAAATATTTTCTATTTTCGTTAAATTGCTATATACATTATATCTGCATAATTTTTGATTTTACTTGCACCAACCATTGTAAAAATTAATTTATCGTTTTCTTGTTCTTGTGCGTGTTAAGAAATAAGAGAGCGAATAACTTGTCATTGATGATTACTACACGAGAAGAATATAACAGAAATATATAAAAAGGAATATATATTTTATATTTCCAGTACGCAACATTTTGAGGATTGTGCGTCAAAAATAATTTGTAGGGAGGGAGTGGACAAGAAAATTGAGGCAGGTGACCATAATTTTAAGAATAGTTGAAGCGTTATAATACAAGTATAGCTTTGCTAAAATAGCTAGAAACTATATTGAATGCTTTTTTAATAATCTTTTGAAAACTTGGTCAATAAAAACATAGTTTGAATTAATTCTATAATATACCAGTTTGCTTTTCTGATGTTCTTCGTAACATTTTGTCTAACTTGGAGGATTTTTTTTTTTTTTTTTGAGCAATCACGATTGCTTATTGTCCTCACTTGACTGTCTTTGGCGTCTGGTTCCTTTTTCAGCTTGGACCAGGGGCCTCTGCAGCACCACCGCCCACCGGCCTGTGCAGGCGGCGCGGCTGCTCCGGTCCTGAGCTATCCGCTTCCCCTGGTCGCAGGCGTCCATGTACTACACACATGCACGCTCACACACACATGCCTACGTGCACACACACAGGTCTACGCACACACATAAACCTATAGCCTACACACTTACACACATAACTATTTCACGCGTAACCGCAAGGAGAAGAGGCAAGCTTGGGGGGACAGGAGCCGTTTCTAGAAACAATAACTCCAATGAATAGGATCCTGTCGTAGTTCGTGATTGCGAAAAATATAATTTTAATTCAAAATTTCAGAATTCATTTTTTTTTTTATATACCAACGGAAAGGTAATTATTTTTTTTTGTCTGATAAACTAGATTATCTTTCGAGAGATGGCGCCAATAGCTGTCTCTTCTTCGACATTTCTCACTCGAGTCTCGGGGGGACGGAATTTTTTCCCATTCCTTTGTACATATCGCCCCTTTATCATGCTAATGATGTAATTCATACATTAAACTTGTTCAGGTTTCATCGTTAATGTAATATTACATTTTTTTTAATTTATCCACTTCATTTATTTAAAGTTAAGAATGGTTGGTTTCTAATTGAAAATGTTTGATTTTACGTGCCAATAACTTTTTAAAGAATGTACTTAAAATTATGAAAAAAAAACCCAACGGTCTTTGCAGCTGATAACTGTTTTAAATGAAGATTATCTACAACTACTGTTAAAAACGTTTCATATATTGTGATTATAATTTTAAACAAATGTATTACATTCTCATAGAATAATATATATACTAATTATAAAAGTAACTAACTATAATAAGCTCTGTTTGCCTTTCTTACAAAGTCAAAATAATAGTACAATATTTACTCTAGAATATTACTACATAGAAAGCAAAACACTACTTAAAGATATGCTAATACGCGTACTGGGTATACACATAACTTTATTAACATTCTTCAAGACAAAGCTTAATGCTTAAGTTAATTAGAGTTGATATGTATGGTGCTTTAGTTGTAACAATTACAGATGGAATTGGCGTACAGCGGATAAACAATGCAGCAATTAACTTCACAATAAAGACTATCCACGTTCCTAATATTATGTTTTTTTGTTGAGCCATACTTTCAGAACTAACACAAATGTTTCCTATTCCTTGAATGGAAATAAATAACGTTAATATGTTTACTGGCTAAAAAACGTTTCGTGCGTTTCTTATTGGAATATTCGTTTAATATTTTTTGTGATTAAGGAGAACAGAAGATATTGTTTTTCATTCTGTAGTAATAAATTCTTTGCATGTTAGTGTAAAGTTTCATTTAATATTACAAAGTGACTTCCTCTTAAATTTAGGTCGTTATTTTTTTTTTTTTTTGAAAAATATGTATTTATGTTTGAATTACATTATACTTAATTGATCTCTTTTATTTATAAATTTTGAATAGAATGCTTATTCTTTCAAGTATTTTATTGTATTTTAAGTATACAATTGTATATAATTTTCTTTAGCTGTTAATATCCTAACAAATAAATTCTAGGAATCTCTCACTCTCTCTTTACACGCACACACATACACGCATAACGCATATATATATATATATATATATATATATATATATATATATATATATATATATATATATATATATATATATATATATATATATATATATATATATATATATATCACGATTTTCAGAAGTTCAATTCTTGGATTTTAACTTTTATTTTTACCAAAAATGTACGTTTCCGTTTTCAATATATGAAAAATATTCTTGATACTTGAACTACTTCTAAAATCCCTGAAATGGAGTATAAAAATTGCTCTGAATAATAGCCAGGGATTAATGTTTCAGCTATTAACTTGATAAATACTCTCACTTTTTACAACGGGGAAAAAACTTGAAAATTTCTTGTCTCCTGGATAGCTTGTCCATTATTTATAGTGATATCCTACCGCATTTAATGTTGACAGAATGTTCCTAAAAACGAATGGAGGCAATTTGTCACGTTAGATTTAATGTTGGAAGTATCAACTTATGGCTTGGGGAACTTTTGTAACTATTATGAAATGTAAAGAGAGCATGAATTATGTGAAATAAATGAAGTGTCTAATCTATTTTTCCTAAGATTTTTTTTTCTAATCATTTGTTACGAACTATTCATTGTTGAACAAAATGATGCCTAAACTTAGCTCTGTAGCATTGAGTAGAGACTATTGCCAAGGTTCAGTATTATATATTTTGCAAATTTTGATAAATAAAGATTCTATTTATCAAATAGAATTAATTAGAAATTCTGTTTTTTCTCCATTAATCGATTTTGGCATTTATTAGGAACAAAAGAAATACGATAAATTTAATGTAGCTGCTTTATTTTAAGTTTCAAAGTAATAGTGGTCCTTATTTGATTCTATTTAAACTGTTGGAGTGTTGTAGCGTAAGCTCAGCAAATTTGAATAGATGGTAAAAAAAAATATCAACTCAAATTAATTATGTAAGCCGATTTAATCCGTTAAAAATTTTTATTATTCTTAAAGAAATCAAAAGTGAGACAGCAAAGGGATGAAGTGGACACTTTAAAGTTTTGAGTGAAACACTTGAAGTGGAAACTTTTAACCTTCAAAATTTTCGACTTTCTAAAAAAAAATTATGATGTGCATAATTTAATTCTGAACAATTTGGCACCTTATTTATTACCATACTGGGGCAAAAAAAACTTCTCAAATTACTGTAAAAATGCGCAAACTTTCTCCATAGAGTTTGTTGTTAACACCAGCTGTTTAACCCTTTTTTTTATTAGGTGCCGGCCGTGCCGGTTTCTTGTTTTTCGTGCATAATATCTCAAAAAGTTTCTTATATATTTCCGTAAAACTTTGCATGCATGTTTTTCTGGTTTATAGTTATGATCTGAACCTAAATTTATTATTTTTGTTAATGTATTCATTTATTGTTTTGAAATGTTATAAGTTAATATCAGAATTTTCCAAATTTTGGGTGAATTTTTTTTTCTTTAATATTAACTTTTATATTTAGTTAAAATTTAGGTTCGAATCATAAAAATAAGCCAGACAAACATGCATGAAAAGTTTTACGGAAATATATAAGAAACTTTCGGAGATATCTTGCACGCAAAACAAGAAATCGGCACCTGAGAAAAAGATACTTAAACAGTTGCTGTTAACATGAATCTCTATGGGGAAAGTTTACGCATTTTTACGATAACTTGAAAAGTTTTCTGCGTGTGGTAACAAATAAGGTAGCAAATTGTTCAGAAATTAATTATGCATAGCATATATTTTTTCCAGAAAGTAGAAAATTTTAAAGGTTATAGGTCCTTAAAACCCTTAAAAGCTTACATCCTAGGTAGACTTTCCTTTTAACGTTTGTATAAATCATGCTGTACAGCAGCTCCTACCAAGGCAAATAGGACCACTTCTTGCACCGAAATGGAGCAGAGTTATTCCTATCGCTTGTTCTGGTTGTCTCCAAATTTTTAATTTTGACATTCACACCCTCTTGCTTTTCGCTATTCCATAGAAAAAAAAAGTTTGTTTTTAATTAATCATATCTTTAAAAGAAATAAAATTATTCATAATGAAAAATGAGGGGCTCATGTAGTGAAGAAGATATATGAGACAGTGAGAAGCAAAGGGATGTAAGGGACAAATTTAAAAATGCGGAGATAACTAGTACATGTGGTAGGTGAACCTCTCCTCTGTCTTGGGGCAAGATAAAGAACTAATAGCCTTGGTAGGTTCTGTTATATAGCATGATTTAGAAAACCTTTTAAATGAAAGCCTAGGAGATTTTAAACCCCCCCCCCCTCCCGATGTGTGGAAAATAATGTGCATTGTGTACAGAACCTGGAAATTTTTGATGTTGATCATATTGAATCTCATTTGTACGTAAAAATCATATTTTGTGAATAAAATAAACGCATATTTTGTCAGTTGACATTTAATTCTTCAATATTCACGGTAATACACTTTTTTAACGCTAAACTTTCCCCTGGTGGCGAGTTTTCGTACTATTTTTTTAGTTATCAAAATCCCATAGTCTACTGTGTCCGTCCATGAAATTTGGCAATATTTCGTCCAATACTTTACTTGCTAGAGGGCTCTGAACACCTCAAGTTATTTTATAACCACACCTGTATTATAACGTTCTTTATTGCAAAGAAGGGTTACTAAACTAATAAGAAGATTTTCAGATTTAAATTGTGTTATCAGACCTAGAAGGCTTTATATGCATATTCCGGAGCAAACGAGAGTCAGAAGAAACATGATTCAGTTGTTTAAAATTTTCAAAATGAAAGATCTTAATAGATTACATTTTACACAAAAAACGTAACAAGCGTCATTTTTTTTAAGCTATTCAAATCTCAGACTAATATACATTAGGAAAAACTACTAATTTAGTAAGTTTAAAGGCACTTGGAACAACAACAAGCTCTCGATGTGTAAGAATAATAATACTGTAAGCGTCTCGATGCATAAGAAATAATCGGAATGAACATCGCGAAAAATGTTTGAAAATACAGTTGTAAATTAACACGACTCGTTTTAACTAGGACTAATTCATTCCAAACCTTTGGTCTTCAGCAAATATTTACGATCAATGTCACGTTTCTTCGAAATGCGAGGCAATCTTCTCTTCTTAAATCATGCGAAGGACATTAATTAATTTCCTTGCGAAAATTAGCGTAATAATTGAATCTGTGCTCCTTCGAGATTCGTGAAAGGAATTCAAATCAGGTGTTTCATCCAATTAAAAGCAGAATTCAGGCTGAAAAATTATATTCCAAGTAATGTTATTAGTAATTCGGAATTCGACCGTTATTAATGATATCATCCAATAATTGTATCTGATATTAAGAATACTATGTTGAAGAGACATTTCTTTTAAATTTGCACAAAGTTTCTGAAGAATATAACTTTTTCAAAGGATAGAACAATTTGTTGCACCATTTTGTAAAATACTAAACCTGGAATGATCTGGTTTAGAGAGGAGAATCTGACTACTTTAACAAATTTCGCTACTTTAACATATTTGTGACGTATACTATGAGAATAATGTTTTCTTCGCATAAACAAACAAAATTTTATAATCAAAATTAAGAATTACGCGTAACTTGAGTTTTGAAACATAAGATATGAGGCTTTGAGAAGCAAAGTGGACATTTACAAGTTTTGAGTAAAAAGCTTTTAAAGATAATGTCCTAGGTACCTGTAAAGTAATTCTGAGTTTTCAAAGTTGAGATATCGAGAACATGTCGTAGTTACACCACATTGTGATTACTCTCCATGGCCAAATGTCAGAAGGTGAAAGTTTGGGCGACCACGGTGGCCATACTGTTGGAAATGTATGACTAATAAAACTATCAAATAAATGTTGCCGCTATACACTCTGACCTAAAGTCTAACGTGGGGTGGTGCACCATCCTATATGAATGTTATCCAAGAAAGAAATCTTTGATGCCGTGTCGAACTTTCTTCGTGACGACTTTTGGTGTTATTCTTCTCTTGTTACAAGTTGAAATTCCGTGTTGGTTTTATTGAACCTCATTTGTAAACAACAAACATTTGAAGGAAAAAAACTTGACGTGTGCTGCATTTTTTAGCATTTGATTCTTCAGTATTCTCAAGTAATACACTTTTGCAGCGCCAAAATTCCACTTGGTGGTGATTTTTTGGTATTATTTTTATCGTAGAATCCGAAATCCCATGGTCTGAAGCAGTCCTCATGGTTCATGGTCCCGTGAAATTTAAAACTGTTTTGTCCAACACTTCACTTGCTAGAGGGCTCTGAACACTTTACGTTATTTTATAACCACCCAGTACGTTTATAATTTGTGCATTGCATTTTTTTTCCTTTTATTCAGCAAAAGGTACACATTTTCCAATACGTTTCTTGCGAGCTTTTACCCTGTTTTGTGCACTGTGTGAACAATTTCAGAGTGTTTCGTTAATATGCTTATAAACATTTAGTTTCAAAAATCAACTTTGATTTGGAAATTAAAGAATGCTTCAAATAGGCATCCACTAACAAAAATTAAATCTAGTTATTACATATTGATTGAAGCATTCAGTGTACTTTCAATTTTTCTGCCATTTTTGTCCACATAGAAATATAAGTTACCTACTTAAATTTAAATATAATATATACATGCTGATATTGAAAAACGTGAAGAAAATATGTGATGAGTTTGAAATAGTTAAAAGTAATGAAATCAATGTTATTTGATCAAATAATTCAATCAAATCCGGATTTAAAAAAAAAAGCAATCCATAACGTCCGACTCTCCAAAACTTGACATTTGCACCCTTTTTCCACTAGTGGGAACACTCACACTCCCTATAGAACCTTGAAACACGAAAGTATCGAAAGTATGCTTCGAAAAAACCTTCAAAAAAAGATATTTCTCCTAAATCCAACAGTGCTTTTTCCATGAATTGTTCCACTATTTTCGATAAAATAAAACTGAGAACCAATTTTTCTATGTTTTTGCCAGGCTTTAAATAAAACCGTATCACCTCATATTTCTTTCTGCTATTGTTAAAAAGCATACTTCTTTAAATATCAATTGAAAATGGTATAGAGAAATAAAACGCATTTTAATATCGTATTTTTGTTGAAATTAAAACAAAAGTAATGTAAAAATTAATGTTGTTAAGAGCTAATTAAATGTCAAATAAAAAGCATGACACTTTCAAAAACAAAAATTTTTAAATACTTAACCGTCTCACAAATTATATATATATATATATATATATATATATATATATATATATATATATATATGTTTTGTATGTAATTCGTTGAGTTTTGCATTGAATTTTATTAAAATGTTCTTAATGTCAGCATAGAAAAGGTAAAAAGATGAAACCGAGCGAAAGTAGTTTAACACAACATTACGTGATTAGAAAAAAAATAATTTTTAATGTCTATGACTAAATAATTTTGAAATTTTTCACAACATTTTGTGAAATACCAGCAGTTGCCGCATGGCTTTGCCCGTAGTTGAAAATTAAAAGGTCATTTGGTTCGTCTGTATATTTACAAATAATGGACGATGAATTTCTTGCTAATTTGTCATGTTAATTTGCTCACCCATGTTCTGGTAGTTTGCTCGTCCACGTTATGATAATTCGCTCATCCATGTTATGATAATTTGATCGGTAAAATGTTCTTAAAATTGGAATAGAAAAAGAACAAAATCGAATTTTCAAAAACTCGTCTCGGGGTGCACACCCCCATGCTACAAACCAATTTTGCGCCAAATTTCATGAAAATCGGTCGAACGGTCTATGCGCTATACGCGTCACAGACATCCCGACAGATATCCGGACAAAGATCCAGACATTCAGCTTTATTATTAGTAAAGAAAATACTTTATTTGAAAAGCAGAAAACATTGATGCTATTATAAATATACAACGTTTGATTGTGGGACGGCAGCATATTACATAATTCGTCTAGGTATAATTGGCAAACAAAAAAGATGCCCCGAACAATTTCATAAAATGATGTATTCGCATGTCTTTTAAAAACAGAATACAGTTATTCTAAAGCATGAAATATTTCTTTGAGTACCTGTAACATTCGTAATAAATCCGGCAGAAAAGCTTACTTTTCTTTTCTGTTGTCTTTCAGTGGTTATGTGAATGTTATGTGAAAATATGTGAAACTGCTTTTCGAACAATTGAACAAGTCCTTTAGCTCTTAAAATACATGTTTTTATGTTAAAGAAAATATTCTAAAGGTAAACAAAATATTTTTGGAAAGCATGCCAGCAAGTTTGGATACAGAGGAGGGCGGGGAAAGGGAATTGCTCTCCCTTTAAGTGACCGTAGTTACCTTACAGCTGCACTGTCAAAAATGAAACGCTCAATTTTGACGATCTGGCAATCCTCGAGCACTATTTCGTTATTTTCGACGATCCTTTCGTCACCAAATCACGTGATATTTGACAAAACCAGAAATCTCAACTTTTTGACGAAAATATTTCGTCCCGATTTCGTCATATTGCAGTGCATTCTGGGAGTTTTCGTTTCAGTCTTGTACTCGCTCGTTAAATTATCCTACAGGATTCATAAAAAAAGGTTAGTATTTATTGAAATTTGTATATGCAATGTGCTTTTTCTTTTATTTATTGTTACATTTTTGTTTAGTGTTGTGTTTATAGTTGTGTTTAAAACACATTAAAATTGAAAACGAACCGTTCGATTAGGTTTAGAACTCCGTGTTTTTTGAACTAACTTTGAGTCACCTCCACGTTAGGCTTAACTAGCGTTATTTTTTTATTTGCAAAAGAAAATGTTGGTTTATTGACATTAGTTTCCAAAAATATACTTCCTTTATTTCGTTAAAAAAAATGTCAAACATGACCACAGAATTTGTACAAATTTAAACTTACAAAAAAAATTCCACCGTAGCTGAACTAACGCAGATGATAAATACAGCGCTTTTATAAAAGGCATAGAACTTTGAAGCTTTTAATTCCAACGGTGAATATATTTCATGGTTATGTGTTTTCATTCTTCTCCATGAATTTTACAAAAATAATTCTGTAAAACAAAGTGTATTTTTTAGCTTAAAAGTTCAAATTTTTTTCACTCTGCATTTTTTTTTCTTAAATATATACGCATCCCCCAATAAGTATTGATATTTTTTCTTCTTCCACTCTACATGTAATGCTTTATTCAATGTTATAATTTATACAGTTGCTCCCAAAAGTGTTCGCACACTTATCATTTTCAATGAAATATTGCTCTACCCATTAGTTAGAAATCATATTTTTGAATGGGTAAACAATATTACAAAACTACTTGAAATATTTTAATAGCAAAATAAAATATGATTTTGAAGAAATAACTAATCAAAAAGAATTAAGAACTTTATAGCACAAAAGTGTTCATACAATATATTTTTAAATAATTGTTTAGTAAACTTTTAAACAAACCGATGAAACTCGAGGAAAAAAACGCTTGATGCAATAAAAAATAAATGCGAACTGCTTATAGGAGCTTTTGGTTTCCGAAACGATGACCTCATTTTTTTTTTTTTTTTTTTTGTTATGCTCGTTGGTGGTAGGACTTATAAAGGCGTACCTCATGTTGTTTATATAATATCTTTCCCTTCTGCAGACGTTTCTAGTAAGTGTTTATGTTGTATCAATATTTCATCATTTATGAAGCCTGTTTTTTACTTGCATGAAGCATGAAGTAAAGTAAACATCAATTTAATAGAAATCATTTTAAGTTAGGGAAAATATTAATTTCCGTAAAGAACTCTGTATTTGTGCTTAATATTTCAGCAGAATATTTTCAATATTTTTTTCAATTTTTCGGCAAATTAAATAAATTAATGAAAATAGAGTTTTAATGTTTAACCTCGATTAAAAAAAATACATATATAGTAGTATGTTTTGAAAATAATAATGATAAGCATTTTTTGTTGTTTATTTCTACACTTAATATACTAAATTTATAAGTTTTTCTATGTCAATTAGTGCTACAGGATTTGTGATAATTATGAATTTTTCTATTACACATAGTTTCTACGGCTAAAATTAATGCAGCATTAGTTTTATTGCCATATTTGCCGTTTCAAGGTATTGTCAACAAAAAATGAGAAATCCGGATCTACATGAAACCAGACTAAGAAGCATTTTATAGATGAACTACCAATCAATCCAAATGTAAGTTACAGTTGTGATTTTTGCTGGATGCGAAGTAAAATATCTGAAATTTTAACCGAACAGCTATACTTTAATTAAAAAATTGAAAGGATAATAAAAAAAAATCCATCGATATCGGTCAATTAGTTCTCAAGACACAAACAAGGAAAAGCACCATGTTATTGGGTTTCCCCTGTCTTTGGCAACTCTTCTCCCTTGGCGTGTTTTTTATTTACTGCGTGAAAATTGCATATTTTAGAAATCAAATATGCTTGGGGAAAAGGTAATACTTCCTTGGTAATACTCCCTCCGTCTCAAACTAGTAGAGCGACGTTTGAATATGTGATTAATTCTGACGGTTTTATGATTTTGTTTGAATATTTTTTAAAGATTTCAAGGTACTATAATATCAATTAATCGAGTGTTGGAGCCCTGAGTTTTTGACTCTAATTTGGTAGTGGTTTAAGGAGGTAAGGTTCGGTAAATAAACATTGCTTACTGATAACATAACACAATAAAGTGAAAAAAGTAAAAATAAATCATAATCATCAGTTTGAGTACTACTTAATTTGTTAGTATCTTAATAGAACTAATTTGTGGTGGAGGGAGTACTTCAGAAAACATTCTTCAAGAAAACTGCAAATCTGAAAACGAAAGACGGGAGAAAACGGTGTATTTTGGCTGTCGGCTGAAATGAAAAATAAATTTAAAAAAAAATCACAAATCAACAATTGTCGCACCCTTGATTTTTTTTTTATAGCTGAAAAAAAAATCACGACTTGATATGCAAAGGAATTAACTAGTTTAATGGCTAGGTAATGCTGATTGTCGATAAATTGAAGAAACTCTAATTCCAGAACGCTATTCAGAAATTAATTTCAGATACCAACTGAGAGAAATCATTGTCTGTCTGTCTAAATAAAAACTTTGCCCATCCGCTGTAAAAATAATTCACTCTTGCAATCTGCTTGGAAAAATAGGTGTCACCGTCGAAATAATCATATTTTGAAAAATATGAAAATGAAGTCAGATGCTCTTTAAAGTCACAAGAGAATCGTAGCTTTTTAACTAAAGGGGGAAAAAACTCAGATTTTGCAAGAAATTGTGTAAAAATTGCTTTATTTCAGAAATAAGCTGCTGCATTAAATCGTAAAACTTTCCTCGAAGTAGAAAAAAGATCAATGTGCATGAGGGCATATACCCATGGACTTACACATTTACTTATTATACATATATTTTCTTTTTAAAACTCTTTTAGGATGGATTCAACATCATGGAGATAATCAGAACCAAGACAGACGAAGATTTTTTCCATAATTATAACAATATTCAGAGTGTTCGTATATTATACATTGATTTCATGTTACACATGTTTGGAAATAATAATAAAAACTTAGGGGTAAAAAGCAAAGGTATATTTTATAATTATTTAACAAACATTACACTAAATTAATTTTACCAAAAGATTTATTTCACATCTGCATTTTTTAAAGATTTATAATTTCAAATACCTTTTGCAATTTTGGCAGAGAATTGTTTTCAAAGTATGAAGTATGAAATGCATGCAATAATAAAGTTCCTGTATTAAACATAAATTTGGCCAAATAAGCATTCTACATACACTCAAAATTAATAAAACGAATAATTAATTAGAAAAAGAGAAAGGTAAGCTTTTTCTTAAGATTATCTAATTTTATTTTCTTTATCTAATTTTAGAACAAAGATATACTAACTTAAAGTTGTCCACTTTATTGTACTTTTTCTATGAAATTTGTGGCATAAGTTGGATAAAAATCTTTTTTTTTTTCTGGAATTTTTTCATGCGATGCAATAAAGAGTTCTCCCGAGCATATATCGATGTAACTGTGCATAAAAGTGGCGCATGATTTATTTTTCCAGAACCCAATGTCTGCTGAGGAAGTAGCACTTTTATATTCTCAGTAGGGCAGGGCGATGTAGGAATTTCTACATCGTGATGCATCGCCATCCTTACATCGCGATATAGCGATGCATCGCAATGTAGTTCAAACAGTTTGAAATATTCTTCCCGCTTTAGAGGCGCCCCCCCCCCCCTCATTAGGGGAGTTTTCCTTACAAAAATCCAGGCTTTTGTCAGATCTTTTTCTAATTTGGCACATAGGTCCTTTAATCACATGGGGTAGTACCCCATATGAATACTACCCCATTGAAACTATCCTATGTGGATTTCCAGCACCAAAGAACATCTGAGCCGAATCTGGAAAAGATCCGACGAAAACTGGATTTTTATAAGGAAAACTCCTGTGGGGTTTGGTACACATAGCGGGACGAAAACTACAATATGGGAATTTCCGCACATCAAAAGACAAATGTACCAAATTTGGAACAGATCAGACGAAAACTGGGTTCTTCTAAGCCCCCCCCCCCCCTCCCGACACACACATGGTTTCCCACTCCATAGCGGTACGAAAACGGGAATTCCCGAGCGTCAAAGGACATCTGTGACAATTTTGGAAAAGACCTGCTAAAACTGGTTTTTTATAAGAAAACCCCCCATTTGGTGGTTGTCCCCCATAGCGGGGCGAAAACTACTTTATGAGAATTCCTGAGCATCAATAAACGAACCTCTTTGACAAATTTTGGAAAGATCCGACAAAAAATGATTTTTTTTCAAGGAAAACCCCCCATCGGCGTTGCCCCCCCCCCCCCATAGAGTGACGAATTCACCTCCGTGAACTCCTGAGCATCAAAGAACCTCTATGGCAAATTTAGAAAAGATCGGACAAAAACTTTTTTATATAAGGAAAACCCCCAATGCGGGGTTGCCCCCCCCCCCATCATGGAGGGTTGAAAACTACCATGTGTGAATTCCCGAGCATCAGAGGACCTCTGTTCCATATTTGGAAAAGATATGATAAAAACTTTCTTCATAAGACCCCTCCCCCCCCCCCCCACCGTTTGGGGGTTGCCAACCCATATCGGAACGAAAACCACCCCATGAAAATTCCTGAGCATCAAATAACGAAACTCTGTGCCAAATTCCGAAAGATCCAACAAAAACTGGATTTTTTCTGTAGGAAAACTACTATATAAGAGTTGCCCCCCCCCCCCCCATAGAATGACGAAAACTACCTTGCGTGAATCCCCGGGCATCAAAGAACCTTTGTGCCAAATTTTGGAAAGATCCGACAAAAACTAGATTTTTTCAAGGACCCCCCCCCCCCCCTTATAAAGTGATGAAAACTACCCTGCGTGATTCTTGAGCATCTAAGAAGCTCTGTGGCAAATTTAAAAAAGATCGGACAAAAACTTTTTTTAATACGGAGAACCCCCAATGCGGGGTTGTCTGTCCCCCCCCCCTCACATAGAGGGACATAAACGACCTTGTGTGAATTCCCGAGCCTCCAATAACGAACCTCTGTGCCAAATTTGGAAAATATCCGACAAAAATTAGATTTTTTGAAGGAAAACCCCCATTAGGGGGGTTTAATTTGATAACATGGGGAGTTTAATCTCAATGATTTGTTTTACCTTTGTTAAGAAGTTGTTTGTTTGCATTTTTACATAAATAAAAATTTGCTTGACATAGTTTATGTGCCTCTTTTCTCAACAATTACTTGTCTTTTTTTGATGAGGGGCGGGGGGGGGTTGCAGGCCCGTTATTTCAATTTTTTTCCAAATATGGCAAAGAGTCTGTACTCAATAAAAATTTACAGAAAACCAACTAAAACGACGGCCAGTCATGTGTAAAAACATGAATGTTCAAGAATCAAGACGGGAGGGGGGGCGTCAATTGACTCCCTGCCCCCATAAATGACGGGCCTGTGAAAGTGACTATACGCGTTAAAGTAGGAAACTACGGTGGTAAGATTCTGAAGTTACGAGTTGATCACACGCACACGAATCTTATAAAATACAGTCGAACCTCGTTATAACGAACTTAAAGGGACCATTAAAATCGATTAAAAACGTAGTTCGCTTTATCCGAAAAACAGTAAGACAAGGATTGCAAAAAAGTTCATTTCAGCAGTTATTTGTTTTAAGCGTGTTCGAATTAAAGAGGTTCGACTGTATTCTCAAAAATAAAAAAAAACTAATGTGCTCAAAGAAAAAAAAAGGAAAAAAAAAATCTTAAAAATTTATGAAATTAACGTCCTTATATATGACGAAATTAATTTGACGAAACTAATGCTCTCAAAACTACGAAAATGATTGTTAATCTGACGAAACTAGAATGAAGAAATATTTCGTAACATTTGACGAAATTCGCATCCTCAAACCACTAACAAAAGCAGTTTCTTCAATTTGACGAAATGTTCGCTCGGAGCATATCCCTGGAAGTGGTTTCGTCAAAAACGAAGAAAATTTCGTCAAATTTGAAAGTCCATTTCTGAGAGTGTGCGCCTTGGTGAGTTGTATTTAAAAACAAAAGTACCACACACCTCATTATACGCCTTAATGACTTAACTCCCCCCCCCCTCCCATTCCGAAAAGGACACTCTCCAAAATCAGGAGCTGGTTCCACCTTTGCATACAAGACCAATTAGGTCAGATAAATCTAGCGATATAAGAGCCATATCAGAAAATCAGTTTACTTAAGATCTTTATTTATAACAATAAATTAGTACGGCGATGTTTTTGCACTTGAAAGCTTACGCTGGTCTGCATGTAGACCCCTTGCATTGCTCATTTTTTTTCCTTCGATTAAGCCACAATTCGAGAATAAATTGATGCAATTCTTATTCAAAAGAACAATAAGTTTTAATCTAAGCTTTTGAAAAACTAATTATTGCTCTCCTTTTGGCTTGAAGGTCTCTCTCTCTCTCTCTCTCTTCGGTTTGAACGCTTGTTTAAAATTCGCGAGCTTAGAAATCAAATATCTGTTCACTTTTGGCAGCTACAATAATAACTAAATAAATAAATAAATATATTGATAAACCTTTTTAAAAATAACTATGTGTTATTAACTTTTCAAACAGTGATTTTACTCGCGAGTAAATAGTTTTCTAGATATAAAACAAAAACTGAAAAAATGCACCGAAATGGTGACTCGAGGTCCTCCTACGTTTGGTTGCATTCTGATAGGCAAACTGGCAGACACACATTTCTCATATTATAAACGTGTACAAAAGCTGTGTTTTGTTTAAAACACATGCGAGAGTATAAAAAATGCTGTGGAATATTAGACTATGATTTGAGAACTAAAGAGTTTTAGAAACTAAAACAGTGTTTTGTTCTTGTTAAAGAAGGATAAAGTTTTTTAAAAGCTGAAAACAAGTTGATTATGCAGGTTAGGTTTTGTTTTTGTAGTGACTTGAAAAAGAAAGTCGAAACCACTTTTGATGAAATAATTATTTAGTCCTTTCTAAAATGGGACATCAACAGGTCGGAAGACAACATTATTCTAGGCAAAACTAGCAGGCTAACGGAACTGATCTTAAAATATTCATGATAGTACCCTTATTCATAACCTAGTACGACGAGATATAAGGCAAATGTCAGGAACTAAGAAAAGAAAAATGTTATAAAGCTTATATTGCCAGGATATTTTTAGTATCATTTTTGGAAGAATAAAAATCTAATACCGCTTTATTGAAGATAAAGAGCAATAATATTCTTTCTAAAATATCTCAATACACTTGCAATATTATACTAGAAGAAAAATGCATAAAATATATACGTTTATTTTCGTTATAATGTTCTACTTATATTTTTATTCCGACAGAGAAGAAACCGAGATGGTTTCCCAATCCCACGAATTTTGATCTTAAATCCCATTTCAGCTGTTACGAGAAACAATAAGATTGCTGGAATTTGAAGTGAAATAAATATCAAGAACACGGATATTAAATTTATGAAATTAAAAAGGAGTGAAATGTTGTAAAGGTTGGTATTATTTATGTGAGCTGACGCTTCCTGGTTTTTTATTAAAACGAAATGATATGCATTCTTCGAAAATATAAAAATAGTTTTGTCCTGTCTGTGACAAAATGTTCACATTTATGTCTTGTAATCACGCTAACTTTCATAACCATTAAACTTCAAGAATTATAATAAATGACATTGCCATTAAATCAGAAAAGAGGAAGTTTGCTTGTATTAACTAAAGGAATATGTTTTAGTACATTATGCATAGTGAAGTCCTCTTAAAAAATGATAAAATTACAAAAATGTAAACTAATTTTGGAGAAAAAAATCGGAAGTGAGTTTTCTCAATTATTCGCTGCTCTTAAAGAATTACTATACTTCATTTCTTCTGTTGGGAAATACTTTTTAAAATTTGATTTTTCCAATCGAACACAAAGAGCAACTGTACACTAACGTTGATTCCATTAAGTTGCCTCGTGTGAAGAATCGTTGTCACTTATAATTTAATAAGTTATGATTTCTTCTTTATTAACTTTAAGAACGTGCTTTTTCAGTATTTATTCAATTGAAAACATAATAAATGCATGTAATTAAAGATGAAAAGAACGTTGAAAAAGCGTAACGTATTGAACGGAGAGCAATATCCAATAAAATATACAATATGGGGCGAAGCAAGTTTACTTTTCTTCAAAAAAGGAAGAATAAAGAAGTGAAAAATAAACTGCAGAAAACGCCCGTTGTCTAATTGTTCAGGTTTTATTTCAAATGATAAGGGAATTGAGTATTGGTTTCTGTCTCAAAAATGGCTCAAATAAGCTGGTAAACGAAGGAAAAAAAGAACATTTTATACAAGTACAAATAACTAAACTATGAAAATCAAACAGCTGTTTTGCAGTGTTTTATTTCTGGTAGCACATTGTAGAAACCATCTTGTGTAAACAACCTTTTCCCAATTATGTAAAAAAAATTAAAATTTGTAGCTAAAGTAATTGGTTTAAGATTTTTAACTCAAATGATTACTCAAGACAGAATCCTGCAGGTCATTTTACGCAAAATAACTAGCATTACTTTCTCTAAATCATATTATTTCTAAGTAACAGTAACATAATGTACTCCATAGTTGGTAGTTAAGCCCTAATTTTGAACGAACTTCTACCATTTCTAGTTCAAATTCATCATGATTAATAAAATTATTTGGATCTTTTAAGGACTTTTTACAACAAAAGCACACGAGTGCTTAAAGCCGACAGCGAAGGAGGAATTTTTTTGTATATTATACTAATGATAGTATTAATAATGTGAAGTGGCCAAAGGTGAATAATATATCTAAGGCCTAGTTTCTGCATACGTTTAAAAGTATTTTACTACGTAATTGTTTCATAAAATTTGCTTACTTAAGCTAATTAACTAAATCTGATGAATTAAAACCCTAAAATTTATCCCATGCAAGGAAATAAATGCAGGTAAAACTAAATCATGTAAAAAAGGTTGCACACCCAGCGACCAACCTATGATTTTTCTGACAGTAGAATTTTGTGTTTCTTGAATCCAAATCGGTTGTTGGTGTAGAAGCAACAGTTGGAGGTCAATAGTTTTGAAAACTACACGTCATAAATAGCCTTTAGTTACCTTATAATAAGCAACAAACACAATTAGCTTGAAAGTGAAAAAGCAACAAATGTATGAAATTCATTTTTATTAAAGGAACATATTAAAATTAACAAAGTGGAAAGATTACTAATAAACGTAGATTTAAAAAGCATTTTTACTAAGAATAACTGATAGAAAAGTGATTTTGAAAACGTCTCTCCAGTTATCACGCGCTCTTTTTTTTTTTACAGAAATATATGCAAAATTCAATTTTCAAAAAAGATTTTTTCCCCACCAAAGCAGCATAATTCAACTTTAAAATTGAGGCAGCGGATCCTAGATACTCTAAAGGTATTTTTCAGCAAGGAAAAAGGCTTTCAACGTAGTAAATTGGCTGTCAAACTATTTCAGACACAACTTTTTCCCACTTTAAATTCTGAGTTACCAACAAATACCAGTTGGTTTTTGATTTTCAAGGTATGAGTGTATGAGTCTCAAAATGACAAAATTTTTTTTTTTAATGACAGGCATTTCTTATGGCCAAAACTTTAGTTATCACAATGCACGTAAATAAAGGGCAGTTAAGAATTTTGCGAACAAGCTTTTATCAGAAAAAGTAAGTTATTAAGTCTATTAAATAAGTTTTAAATCAGTAATTAAAGCAAATATGTATATTTTATGCAAATATCTATGTTGTAGATTTTTCTTTCCTATATTTAAAATATATGAAAATGCTTACTGGTTCTTGTTTGAAAGTTTTAAAGGAAGCTTAACCCAGTTTTGAACATTACAGGAGATCATTTGTTTTGTGATTTTTTTTTAAACATTATTTTGTTTACTCAAAGCATAATGCCTTTTATTGAATGATTTTTGCTATCCTCCTGTGAATTAGTGCTGTGATTGGAACCAGTTGCTCTAAAAAATGATGGCATTAACAAAAGAAGCTCTTGTTTGGTGTGATATGAATTACTTCTTGAGTTAATATGTCTCAGAAAATAATTCACGATTTAGCTTAAATTGATTTATTTATCTGATGAGGACTGTAGCTGAATATTTTGAGTTGCTGATTATTTGTTCAGGGTGGTTTAACTACACGTCAATCAATGTTAAGCTTGTTCAAAACCTCAAGAAATAATGCAAGTATTCAACAACTACGTTTTACAGCACTAATTTGACGTTAGAACTCTGTTCAACAAAATCGTTTAAAAGTATTTCTTATAATAATGTTTGCGAAATTAAAAGCTATTAGGAAAAATGATTAAAAACTTAAACAATGAAAAAAGATTTTTTTCAGAATACATGCACACAAATATTCGAGGAGTGTATATGGCACAGTCTCATTTACAGCCAGCATTACTTAGAATGATCTTCAGTGAACTAGTGTGTAATTTGCTATTCAAGTGAATTTACTCAATTCTAAATTCTACATGAAAGAACGTAATTCAGTCTGGAGTTTAATGAACACTCTTTATTTTTAATCAGTTTCGGGCTTTATCTTACAGAAACTAATAATTGAAATATATTTCCTCATTTTGCTCGCAAATGACATTATTAATCTAGTTGTTTACACTGGCAATTCAGTTAAGCCACCTCACGGCTATATTCTCTTAATGAGTACAATGCTCTTTGGTTTACCAAAAACAGAATTCAGACTGCGAAGGACTGCATTTAATGAATTATCGGAACTGAGATTCTTTTTCGGAATCTTTATACTTGAAAGAATAGTTTTTATATGTATTTTCTTTAAATTTAGACATTAAAAATTTCCTTTATTTTTAGATAACAATAATTCTTTAATGATGTGTCTCATAATTTTGTCTGAAAATATGTTTAATAAGTAATTTATAAAATGGTTCATGTTGTTGAGACATCAGAATCTTAACATCAGCAAAAAAGAAAATCAAACAAAAACAACGAAAACATACTCTCTTTTTTGAAAACGTCACAAACATTCATAAATTTTACAGCAAAGTTTATGTTACTTAAAGGGATGACTTAAAGGGAGATATATATTATTCAAGTAAACTTTTTTTTCCTTTAACAATGTATTAAATTTAATTCATTTAAAGTATTTGTGACACAAACAGGAAGTTTTTTACATACTTTTATAAAGTCGCAATACGTTTTATATTTACTATACAATGTAAGAAAGATATTATAAAACGAGCTGATTTGTGCATCACATGGCTTCCTTTTACTCCAATTCAATGTCATTTTACCATTATTGGCAATTTTAATGTGGTTCAATAGTTTACTCTCTAAATATCACCAACAGTGGCCAAATCAAAACCAGATTTTTAAAAAAATCGCCAAATTTGTCGCCAAGTTGGCGACAAAACTTGGCGACCAAAAGACTGGCATTATATCGCCAAGTGTCCGCCAAATTATAACACCACTTGTTTACATCGAAATTAACAATGATTTTCCCCCAAAAAGGGGCAAAAGACCCCCTTAGGAACATCCGAATGCAACCAAAAGGGAAGATGCACAACTAGACTCCACTAGGAGTCCACGTACCAAATTTAAACTTTCTAGGGCATACCGTTTTTGAGTTATGCGAGATACATACACACATACGCACATACATGTATACATACAGACGTCACGAGAAAACTCGTTGTAATTAACTCGGAGATCATCAAAATGGATATTTCGGGTGTCTGTACGTTCCTAGGCATACATCCACGTGTGGTCGAGTCGAAAAAAAAACCCCAACATTCATTCTGGGTTGAGCAAAACAGAAATTAAGGCCGATTTTTGAGTGAAAGTTTTTTCGCGAATGCAATACTTCCTTTTTTGTAAAAGGAAATAAAAACACGAAAAATAACATTAAATTAGTTCAACTCAATCTGTTTGCCCGAAATGTCTAATCACAGTTATCACCGTTCCACTACAAACCTGAACATCTTCTGCATTGCTGTTTCTCTAATTTTAGCAAATGTAGTCCGATTTCGTTATTTTAACTGTTTAATGCTGTCAATATTCACTTGACGCATGTTGAGTTGGTCCTAACCACAAGCCAAAAAGTTTAATGGGGTTAGATCGGGTGATCTTGGAGCTTTCGTGCCACGAGCAACTGCATCTAGTACACATTTCACATCTTGTTCCGTTATCGAAGATCTCTCAAGACTCTTCTGCCAAGTTTGCTTGAAGTTTTTAACCAATATTTTAATAGTCGCTCTGGTTAGAGCAAGGTTTTTGAATTTGCGAATAGAGGATCTCCTGCAACTTTTTATGAGTTAATCTACGTACACGTGCATAAACAATAGCTGGTCTTTTCTCTGAGAGAATTCTTCCAAATTTTCCGCAAAGAATTTAGATTTCAAACATATTTTCAAAAAAAAAAAAAACGATAATGTATGGTTACTTCATAATCACTCTGTGTATTTGATGTAAAGTTAATGTTTTATTATTTTCCAAAAAATTCTCGAATCTTTTTTTCTTTACAACTGAAAACATTTTTTAAATTGTTTTTTTGATGTAAAACATTTATCATTTTTTCTTTAGAATTATGTGCTATGAGAAAGCACACAAAAACTGAAATAACAAAAAAAGCACGAAATTCCCAAATAGAAAGCTTCCTGCTATTTTTGTTATGAATTAACACACATATTTGATCTTTAGTGAATGCCCAAAATATTCAGTTAAAATTTGAAAGAAAAATCCAGTCTCAAACTTTTTCTAAATAAATAAACAAATATTCAGTCTCTAAATTTAAGCAGAATTTCTAGTTACATAATCTAAGCGGAGATTATGCTTATAATGTATCAGATAATATTTCAACAATTGCCAAAAATTCTATATTTCTTTTACTTAGTAGAGAAAAAGGGGAGTTTTTCTTGTTCTGTAAGATAAATTTAAGAGTAGCAACTTTTAAAATAAAATAATGTGATGTCGAAAAGTTGCGTTGTCGAACGGTAATGGAAGATATCTTTTTTAAATTTAGTGTTTACTTATCAAAAATGTTTAAACCTTTTTTTTTATCATAGATTAAAAAAAGGAAGGAAAAAAAAGTAGAGCTATTCTCTCTTATTTCAAAAAAATAAAATCAAAACTTAGGAAAGAGTGATAAGCATTTGCAGAATTCGGTTCATTCAGTCTACCAATAATAGTGGGTGTTCCTTTTTCGATATGATTTTAAAAGCTATATTAATTATAACCTATTATATGTATTTTTTTTACATAAAAATAAACAAATAAGTGATCATACTACATTTTGTTTTATTGCAGTGCGAAAGAAGGAAGTTTTTTTGTCGCACATTTTATATTCAATTGAAACTTTTACATTAAATGTATCTTTTTACTTCCTTTTACAATAAAGGAAGCATTGTATTCGCAAAAAAAATTTCACTCAAAAATCGGCCTTAATTTCCATTTTTCTCACCCCCGAATGAATGTTGCAATTTTTTTTCGACCCGATCACACGTGAATATATGCTTAAGAACGTACAGACACCCGAAATATCCATTTTGACAACCCCCGAGTAAATTTCAACGAATTTTCTCGTGACGTCCGTATGTACGTATGTATGTGCGTATTTGTGCATATGTGTATGTATCTCGCATAACTCAAAAATGGTATGTCCTAGAAAGTTGAAATTTGGTACGTAGACTCCTAGTGGGGTTTAGTTGTGCACCTTCTCTTTTGGTTGCATTCGGATGCTCCAAAGGGGGTCTTTTTCCCCTTTTGGAGGGGAATCATAGTTGATTTCGTTGTAAACTCAAATGGTGTTATAATTTGGCGGACACTTGGCGATATATCGCCAGTCTTTCGGTCGCCAACTTGGCGACAAATTTGGAGATTTTTATAAAATTTAATTTTTTTTTAATCTGATTTCAGTTTGGCCATTGTTGGTGATATTTAGAGAATAAACTATTGAATCACATTAAAACTGCCAATAATGAGAAAAAGACATTAAAATTGGAGTAAAAGGAAGTCATGAGATGCACACATCAGCTCGTTTAATATTTCTTTTCTTCCTTTTTTTGGTGGACGAACAAAAAACGTGACTCTAAAATATTATTTGATTGTATGATCTTTAGCTCAAAATATCAGGATTAGATTCACGGTGTACATTAACGAACTTAGGGGCAACAAATAGCATTAACAAAAAGAATATGACACAAGTTTGGATCTATTAGAACGTATAACGTATCTAGGTACAAGATAATTTATCCGTGCACTTTTATAAGAAAGTCAAAAGACTAAAAAAAAAACAATCGTTTGCACCATAATTTCCTTGAAACTGAACTCAGTGACACAAAACCCGTGGGAAATAAGAATTACTGTGTCCATCTCAGTTTTCGTGACCAAGAGCTCTGGATTGCAAGACAGACATTCCGGCTGGGTGATCAGCCGATCGAGAAACCCCAGTGCTTAGTTCCCAAGCACATATTTTATCAATCCACTGAAGGAATGAAGGGCTAAGTCGATCGCACCCGACCCCGGTACTTAACTTGTATCTGCGGCTTGGAAGCTTGAAGCGCTGCCACTAAACCGCTGGGCTTCATAATTTCGTTATTTAAAAAGTTAAATTATACACAGTAAAACGTGAAAGATAATGGAGGGTATTACGTCATAGCCAGCAATTCGCTATGCATGGTTTTACAATAAAAAAGGTGCGTCTATGAATATTGTTTTATTTTTAACAGTTTTATTCATCACTAGTGGTACCCGCACGGCTTTGCCCGTAGTTCAAAATAAAAAGGTCATTCGGTTCGACTGCATATTTACGAGTAATGGATGACGAATTTCGCCAATTGGCTATGTTCATTCGCTCTCCCATTCCACGTCATGATAATTTAGTAATTTACTCGTCCATCTTATGATAATTTTGCTCCGGAAAATGTTCTTAAAATTGAAATAGAAAAAGAACAAAATCGAATTTTGGAAAAATCGTTTAGATGTGCACACCCTCATGCTACAAACTAACTTTCTGCCAAATTTCATGAAAATCGACCAAACTGTCTAGGCGCTATGCGTGTCACAGAGATCCAGACATCCAGACAGAGAGACTTTGAGCTTTATTATTAGTAAAGATTTTACACTTTGAAAAACCCATTCAGTTTATCGATTTCTTAAAGTAACCTCTTGTTCAGAAATAATGAGAGAGAGAGAGAAAGAGGGGGGAGGGACTGTACCCTACTCAAATTTCAAACTAAAAACTTCATTTTCTGAACATAAGATCTCCTGAAAGTTTTTCTGCTCTTGATTTGCTACTAGGTTCCGACTTCCTTTGTAATTCTTGAACATTAAATCTTCTTTATCTTTATCTTTACTAATAATAAAGCTGAAAGTCCCTTTGTCTGTCAGAATCTCTGTGACGCGCATAGCGTCTAGTCCGTTCGACCGATTTTCATGAAATTTGGTACGAAGTTAGTTTGTAGCATTCGGGTGTGTACCTCGAAGTGATTTTTCGAAAATTCGATGTGGTTCTTTTTCTATTCCAATTTTAAGAACAAAATTATCATGAGATGGACGAGTAAACTACGAAATTATCATAACGTGGAACCGTAACATGGGCACAAGCCAATTGGCGAGAAAATTCACCATGCATTATTTGTAAATATACAGGCGAAACAAAAGACCTTTTAATTTTCTATTACGGGCAAAGCTGTGCGGGTACCACTAGTAAAATAATAAAAAACATAACTTTCAATCTTGCACAAAATGTCACATGTACAAACCACAATAAAATTTATTCCAATGCTGGGGAAATTTTCATAATTTAAAGAGTATTTTAAAAACTAAAAACTAAAAATATTCAATCTGGTACTTTCAAAATTCAAAATATGTATGCTACTAATTTTATCCCCGTGTTTTCTCCTTTTCCAGGGGTGATTGATTTCAAGAGATTCCCGCCTATATCTTCTTCATTTCATTTGATATTTATCAAGATCTTCAATCCCATATACATAACAACAAACGGAATAGGCAAGCAGCAGGGAGCGTTTCTGAGAAAGAAGGTAGGTTATTTCCATTTCCCTTTGCATAAAATATGACTTGTGATACCTAAAGAAAAACTTTTTCCGTAAAATTTCACGATAGAAATCTATATACATATATATAAATGAATGTTTGTCTGTGAAAGATCTCATTGACAAGAAGTTAGTTGTTGCCATTTTTCTTGAGTTTGAACAAATAAATTCTTTCTTTATTGTTTTATGGCTTTTCATGCAACGGGGGAATTTAAAACTTTTTCTATTAGATATTTTTAGCGATTGATTGATCTTGCAAACTGCGTGAGAACAAAATTTGAGTATAGTCACGGCTTCACTTGATACCTGGACCGATTATTATGAAAATTGCTATATATATGTATGTATTTTTCCACGGAGAAAGTGTATAATATGCTCATTGAAACCACTCGCCACCAGGTGGCACTGCAGAGTAACAACTTCTACCCCGTTCAACCGATTGTCATGAAAATCAGTATAATGATATATTTTTTTGTTGGTGTAGCAACGCGCGTCGGGTACAGCTGGTAAATAAATAAAAAAAAGTGCTCCAAATAAGAAATCTACCTCAAAAAAAAAAAAAAAAGAAAGCAAGATAGTATCAAAAGACACGGCCGGATAATTCTGTTTGTGCCGAAATATGTTTCAAATCAAGAAAAAAAATATGAAATTGAAATAATGAACTTGATAAAGGAAATTTAATTTTTTTCGTTCTTTTTCCCCCCGAAAACATGAAATTAAATTTATATTTAGTCCAAGCAGGACTTCTTAAGCGAGCTCCTGACACGGATAAATATGATGCAGCTTATAATCATACTAGTGGTACCCGCACGGCTTTGCTCGTAGTAGAAAATTAAAAGGTCTTTTGGTTTGCCGGTATATTTACAAATAATGTATGATGAATTTCTCGCCAATTGGCTTGCCCACGTTACGGTTCCACGTTATGATAATTCGGTAATTTACTTGTCCATCTTATGATAATTGCTCGGGAAAATGTTCGTAAAATTGGAATAGAAAAAGAACAAAATTGAATTTTTGAAAAATCGCTTCGAAGTGCACCCCCCCCCCCCCCATGCTCCCATGCTACAAACTAATTCTGTGCCAAATTTCGTAAACATCGGCAGAACGGTCTAGGCGCTATGCGGGTCATAGAGATCCTGAAATACAGAGAGAGATACAGACAGAGAGACTTTCAGCTTTATTATTAGTGAAGATTAGCTCACATACAGATATATATGCTGAAATGAATTTGGCACGCTTCCAATATTTTTAAGTTTCAGAAAATTTAATTGCAAACATTACAATAATATGCGTTAATAAATTAATCAATAAATAAAAATAAAAAAAAATGAAAGAAACGGAAAAAGAGGAACGTTTATAAATTTCTAAAACTTGTATGAATGTTTGTATGAGTCTTTGAAGAAAATAAAAGCAAAATTTAAATGGTTTTCGATTTCGATTCCGAGTCACAACTGACTACAACTGTATTTATGTCGAGGACTGCATACTAAGTGACTTGCCTCCATTATTTTTTATACCGATAGATGGCAGCACCATCGCCGGATCGAACAGTTAATGAGAATTTAGAACTAGTCCAGGAGCTAATAGCTACCTGGTGCTAGCACCCCCAGAGGTATCGTTTCACTTGGAGGACATTGAGACCACGAGCATATTTAACGTCGCCCAGTCCCCTTTAATGACGACGGTGGGTCTTCGACCATCGAGGTTCGAACTCAGGACCCTCCTGCCCCGAATCCGACACTCTACCGATCGGGCTACCACGGCCCTATAAATGGTTTTATCTTCAGATCATTTCTGTTCTTTTGGATTAACGTAGTGATCATTGTTTGTGCATTCTGTCCCAGATTATAACCTCTATAGATAACCATATAACTGATGTGTGGTTGATATATTGAAATATTATTTTTGATTACATCAGCGTGTTTGGATGAATGTAAACAACTAAGTTTAACATCAAAAATAGCAGCGAAGGTGAAATTCATTAATTAGGTAATTTTTTAGAAATATTTCACTCGACAAATAAACTAGTTGAAAATAGTTATTTCATTTTTACAAGTCTTCGGATGAGGAAAATAAGTAAACTTTCTCAAAATATATATTTATAATGATCTCGTTTAGTTTGAAAAATTGCCGCAACATTGGCAATACAGGTTTTTTCCATTAACCCAAACTGACCATACTAACAATGGAAACAAGTTTTTTTTTCTTAAAACTAGAAAGACGGAAGGGCTTGTGTGGCCCCTCACGTACTTTGTTGTTCAATAACTCGGAAAATATTTAACGGGGCTTAATGAAACGTTCTGACTTTTCATTAATTGACACTATTTGAATGCTTGTTTAATCGTTCAATCATTTGCCGCATATACTGTAAATATTGATCCTTATCCCTAAAACGACGGGAGCCCTAATCTATTTTACAATTTAAAAAAATATTTTTCCCCTTTCCCCTAATAGGAAAGTTGCAACCTATTAAATGTTCATATTTTGACTATTGGATATTGTTAATTGACCCTCAAAACTAAAAAATTCACCATCGCCGAATTTTAAAACACCGTGATTGATTTTTAATGGATTTTTAAAAATCCACGCGCAAAAGTGCGCTCTTCTGAAACGTCACGAGCTTACGTTAATGGGCAGCCCTCCGCCGAAGATCCCTTGTTTTCGCTACGGACATTTTGAGCGCGCTGATATTTAATTTTTTAGAAATTCAGTAATCCTTTTGAACACACTATGGAGGCCGGATTCGTTAAGGCACAATCTAATAATCTTCTTTAAGTAACATCAATGTTGGTATTCGAATATTTCCGAGAGGATGAGAGGTTTAATGTTCCAGAAACGCGAGGAGTTAAATGCGAGGAGGTAAGCCTTGCGTTTCGTCTTCGAAGCCAACTACACGTCCATCAGGCTTCTCCCGCGGAGGAAGAGCGCATGACGTCACTTCCTGTGCCATTTGACGTCACAACGATTGAACTTCAAAAACTAATTTTTAAAAAAAATACTTATCGTATCGCAAAATTTTTTTCACCTATGATGTTCATACATGTTACTCTATCATATAAAAATAAAATTGAAAAATAGAAAACTTCCCTATCGTTGCATTAAAAAAAAATACTATTCACCCTAGTTCAACTTGTATTTTCCTTTTTATGCAATCGGTCAGATATCCAAATGCTATAAAAGGTACTGATTGTTCAAAAGTCAAACGTTAGACATTGCACTTGGAAAAATAAACTAAATCTACCTTTTAGTCTAGTAAAGACAGAAAAACTGAAAATAATTACGTACTAAGTTTTTATTTAGTTATAAAAGAAGGTCCATCGGACATGTGGACTCACTAAGGAAAAATTTTTAATGGAATTCACCGCAAAAGTAGGTAGAAGCCATACTGGGCTCTTCAGTCTTTCTAAGTATACAGGAAATTCCAGTCTTTCTAGTGTTAATTACAAAGTACAGTGAAACTTGTGCAAGTTGACCATTTGCAGTGCATTACTTTAGTGGTCAACTTAAGCAGGTGGTCAACTTTACAGGTTTTACTGCATTTTCTTTTTTTTTTTTTTTTTTTTCGTAGAAAATCCAATGATTGTCTAGATGTGTGGGGATTAGAAATATATATGTTAGTTTTTATTTTGTTGATGTTGAGTCTGAATTTACATTTAACTCACAAATCCCCTAAAAATGCCGTATAACCTATAAACTCTCATTGATCAGCTTTTTCTCTAAAAAAATTGAGTGAATCCTCGCAAATAAAATAATTATTGTTTTAAAAAACTAAACATTTGAAGCCGTTTTTCGAATTAATTTTGTTTTATCATACATCTCGTTGCTTTTTTACTGATTTAACTTATGGTAATCGAAGAAAGCACGTAAAACGTAAACGATCTTTCACTTCCAAACGCAATAGGGAGATTTCAATTAGTTTAGAAATACTGTCTTAATTCTGTTTTAATATTCGGACGTAAGGTTCTTAGAATCTTAATATAACTCTGATTTGACATTAAAATAATTTACAATTTCCGCTATGGGAGCCGTTTCCTACAAGAGATTTGTAAATCATCATTAGAAAATGAAATTGCTATTGTTAAATCCTTTTGAAAGATAAAGCCTTATATTCTAGAGTTTATCAATTGAAATTGATTATGCTCCGTTTTCTCATTTGTTTCAATATTAATTCAGCGGATTACGTTACATTCATCAATAATGAAGGATTATAGTATCTGCACATTGGATATTTTCTTCATAGGTTAACTTTCGAAAATGAAAGTGATAGAAATTAATCACTTAGTTTACCTATGGTTAATATTTTATATGAAGATTAAGTGCAAAAATAAAATGTCAGAAGTAAAATAAAAATACATAAAATAATATCAAGCGATACATTTAAATTCAAACCCATTTCAAAATGCAATCTTTAAAACCCATTAAGATCTTTTGCATTTTTTAAGGAATCATTATTTAAAAAATACACGAAACAAATCTTTTTCAATCATATTTATTAAAAATTTAATGATCTTTTAATAAAGATTATATCAAGAATTTGAACAACCATTTCTATTTTTCTCAAAATTTTTAAGCTTTGTACGTGAAAGACATTCTTGCATAACTTTTGTTTTATTACTATCCTAAAGAAAATCAGATTTTGTTAACTGGCATTTTTTTTTTATGAAAAAAATTTTGTTGTTTTAACATGCGTCATTTTGCGCTTAGAGACATTTTAAAAAGGTGAAAAAGTACCGGGAGCATGAAGAAATAGGTAGAAATTGGCCTTTTAGGCACATTTTTTATTGCAAACAATTTCATTTTCAGGATGGTTTTGTTTATCTTCTGCTATTGACCTCCTGTACATTTTTTTTATTTATTTATTTATTTTTTGCAGTGATATAATTAGCATCATGTTTAGAAATTATATTTAGTTAGTTCAGAAATCGAAGCAAAGAAACTAAAACCAGAACTGATCGAACGAAAAAGAAACGCATTTAAAAATGAAAACTAAATAAACAAATTAAAGCATAGTTCATTTTTAATGCATTATGAAAGCGTAACTTAGCAACTCCCAGTTAAAACAATCCTTTAATTATTCTGAATTATTCAAATTTTAGTTAGAACAAAAGTGGGAGTTTCTATAAAAGATGCGTAGAAACAAAAATACGGGAAACTTAAAATATTTTTTAAATATTCAGTTTCTTTGTAAAATGTTCTCAAACTATTTATCAAAGACAAAATATTCTAAACTACATTAGCAAATGAAATATGATCAAGTTCTAATCTTTGTACGAAAATATGATAAAAGTGAAAACCCAAGTAGATACAGCACAAACTATCAGAATAATGCAGCGTATAACCATTTCAAGGCTGCAATGGAGCCTTTTCCGTGCAAAATCTGAGTTTTCTTGCGTTTATTTTGTTTTTTTCCGATTAAATGCTGATTAAATTATAACTATCAAGACGTAGCATCTTAAATGTTATCTAGACATAAACAAAAAAGTACTTTAGCTGTTTTTAAAAAGAGCTAAATAAGATAGAAAATATCCTTTCTTCATTGCAAAGAAAAAAATACAGAAACGTTTAGATACTGAAATTAAATACTGGCATTTAATCGAAATAAATTAAGCCTAGTTTTCTAGAATAAGCCCCACAAATCCTTTTGCGTGTCTGTTTTTCATGCTTGATTAATAAACTCATGGAGTTATTGCCAGTCTTTAAATCCCTTTATGCGCAATTAACTTTTTTTCCTCAATGTAATAATCATATTGTTTCCATTGGGAAAAATCGTTAAATAAATATGTTTTAAAATTAATTTTGCATCCATTAACTTAGATCTTTTTGAAAGCTTTTAGCTTAAGATGCGTTTTTGAGTCGTATAGATCTTACGTCATCTTTAGTATGTGATAGGACATTTTACTGTGCTGTTTTGTTAATACATTTCTTGCAACTAAAATAAATTTCTTCAAGTAATATTGCAGATAATGATATCCAAACTAAATGTTGAGCGTACCATTTGGCTAATTTGGTTACCAAATTAACTTTTTGTAAACACATTCTAATTTTCAGTTTAATTCTTCAAGGATATAATTTCGGGTTAGAAGTTTTAATGTACACGTGTGAAGTCGATTCTAACTATCAAGCATAATGTCAAATATAATAAAAAAGACACATTATCTCTATTGTAATTTGTGTATTTTAAATTTTCCCAAACAAAACTATAAAAATCTGTGAATCAATGTACGAAAAATATAAAGAAAAAGTTACACGTCTCTAAGGCGGATATTTCTCAAAATAGAAAGAAAAAATGTCTTCCCCCAGATAGGATAAATGTAGTGTGCAGCATACAACAGTTGTTTAAAGAAGTTTACGCAGTAAGGTACTGTTTCTCGGTAAAGTTATTTACAAGCTATCAGCGTCTTTAGCCAAAAAACATGCCTCTGTGATAGTAAAAATAATAAGTAAATAAATAAAAAACGGAGTAGATAGATAACATGAGTAATTGCTCGATTACGAATGACATCTTTGTGGATTTTACTGCTTTTTTGTCGTTTACATGGGTATAGTTTATCCATGTAAAAAACTTATTTAGCCATTGTCCTACATTTTTCTTTTTGATACCACTGTGAAGAGCAACTTTTTTTTACTCCAGATCTAACTCGACGTAAGGTCGGAAAACTGAGCTTCTATCTCCAAAGGAAGAAAAGTTGCGAGCCGTTTTGATCAAGGTCGAAAAATCTCATCTATATTCAAATTATTGATGTTTTATTTGGTGTTGCCATAGTTACGTCTTTTAGATTCCTTTGTTTCTTCTTTCTTATTCACATATTTTAAGGATTTCGACTTTAACGGAAAATCTTAGGCTCAACTAAATTCAAGCTCCGAGCTAAAGACAAAAAAACATGTTACTAGAGACCAAGAATATGAAAGCGACTTTTCAAACGTACAAAACTGCAGTTTTGCAATGCTCAGGAGCCCCTTAGCCCTTGCGGATCTGCAAGTTGGTACAAGTTATTTTGAAACCCGGGTAAGGGGTTCTTCTTGTTCCAAAGGGAACTCATAATGCGTTTTTAATCTGTTTCTTTTTTATTGACGATTTAAATCTTTGGGAAGCAATCTTCGGGGATTGGTGAGCGTCAGCAAGCAGGTGGAACCCACTAGTCTATTAAGAAAAAGAAGTCAGGGTAGCGTAGTCAGAGTTGTTCAAAAATGTAACGACTCTAATTTCCACTCCTTTTTTTTTTCCCCCTTTTTACTTTTTACTGATACTTTTCTGCTTTGTTTTTTCTTTTTTTTTTTACCCTTTGCTCTTATTTCGAAATTCGTATGTATATATATAGAAATCATACTTACAACTAAATCCCTGAGGGGGGTATTATCTTGTTGCCGCCTTTATTTAAAGGATGCGCTTTTTTTCTGACCATGAATTTCGAAAAGAAATATACAGACCTTTCGAGACATTGAAATCTATATTTAGATGTTTTCAAAATGTTTTCTATTTTGCCTCCCTTTTCTTCCATATTACAAACAACCTGTTGCTGTCAATTTTTCCGGAGCGCAGAAACTTTTTTTTTCACAGGTCGTACATTATGTTTCAAAAAGCCAAATATTAGCAACTGCACCAGTAATATTAAAAAACTAATTTATAGTTAACTGCTGTCTTGTTTACTTTTAAATCAAATCATTTATTATTATTTATTTATTTTTTACTTTATTTTGTTTATTTATTTATTTATTTATTTATTTTATTTTATTTTTTATTTTATTTATTTTTTTTTTGTTAAACGACGATCAATTTGAATGACAGAGAAAACTATTTTGAAATTGTTCATAAAGATCTCAGAAGCATAGCATTTGCGGAAATAAGGTGAAGACACTTAAACCAAATGTATGTCATTTACTTCCCATGATGAATTAGATTTCAACAAAGATTGTGCAATATTGAAATGCTTATAATGAGATAGATAGATAGATACAATAGCTTTCAGACCTAAAAATTGAAAAGGTAGGCATCCCAATTGTTCATAAGGCAACAGCTTCAGATGTTGCTTTTACTACGCCTCTTCCCAATTCATTCTATAGGATTGCCTTTAAAAATAAAGAATGCCTTTCCATTTGAGATTAGGAAAGACATTTCAGGTTAGCATTACACATCTTTATCTTTACTAAAAATATAGCGAAAAGTCTCTCTGTCTAGATCTCTGGATGTATGTAGGATGTCTGTGACGCTCATAGCGCCTAGACCGTTCGGCCGATTTTCATGAAATTTGGCAAAGTTAGTTTGGAGCATGGGGGGTGTACATCTCAAAGCGATATTTCAAAAATTCGATTTTGTTCTTTTTCTATTAAGATTTTAAGAACATTTTCCGGAGCAAAATTATTATAAGATGGACGAGTAAATTACGAAATTATCATTGCGTGGAACGGGAGAACGAATGAATATAGCCAATTGGCGAGAAATTCGTCATCCATTATTTGTAAATATACAGGCGAACCAAATGATCTTTTAATTTCCTACTACGGGCAAAACCGTGCGGGTACCACTAGTTTGAAATAAAATAACGACAGTTGTTGCGCTTATAATTGATTTTAAGAGTAAATATGAAAGAAGAATTTTGCAAGAGAACACTTTCGCTTGCAAAAAAACTACCTTCAAGAAACTTGAAAACACACTATTTGATGGACATTTGTTATTGAAAATTGAAAAGGGCTCCTTCTAATCTATTCTTTAAAAGGGATTTTAGAGCAAACTCTTTTTAAAAATCGTAACTATTGGAAAATTTAACTTTCAAATTGAATTTTAAATGATGTATAAATCTTAGGTCGACGAGAAAATTTCATAAAAAGAGTTAATATTTCAATTTCTAACTAGGGTTTTCCCTTTTCCGAAGAGTTGGGTGCATAAAAGAGAGCTGGAATCGGAGTCCAAGTCGGAACTTTAAAAATTTAGGATGTGGAGTCAAGTCGATAATTTACCCGATGACTTCGCAGCCTTGTTTTTAATGATTCCTTCTTCCGCAACGTGGTCTTCCATATTTCAACAAGATTTGACTAAAATACCATTCTGAAATGCTAGTTAATTCAAATGTGTTAATAAGTTTAACATTATTTGGAAACAAGTTTTTTTCAAACTCTTATTACATCTTACTTGGGATTTTTTCTCTCATCTTACGCGGCCAATTTATGTAAGAATTTACTTTTGAGAAAAAAAAAGAAAATAAGAAACAGGAAACCGAATGACAACTCCTGGGAAAATAATAACTCAAAGACTTTTTCAACACATTTTAAAAAAATCTTCTTGGAAAAGGATTAATTTTTTCCCATCTTACCGAGAAAACAAAGGAAGAAAGTTTGTTTGCTAAATCATTAGACGAAAAGCTAAGAATGGTTGGATGGTAGTATATGACTTTTCATACGAGATTTAATATAGAAAAGAAAATTCAATTAAAGTAGCTGCCACTTTTTCTGAGAACGTGTTTGTTTTATGCTTCAATATCCTAGATAATTGGATACTGTATTTTCGAAAGGAATTAAGGAAAGTGAAGTTTTCGCGTTCCTCATAAAAATGGAGTTTTACATCCTTGTAAAAAATTGTTTCAGAGCTTAGAGTATTAAGTAAATATTACCTAAGTTTTTCCCACTAATTCTGTTATAGTCTAAAGTTATGAAAAATGGTTTAATCCATTGGGTAAGAACATATAATATATAGCGTTATGTATGTAGTGCGCGTTCACTACTTCAGATAATAGTACTTCGGAAGAGCTTTTACTTTTGTACAGATGTTTGTACAGTCCTTATTTAAAATATGTTGTTAATTGTTTTAGTCTGCTTTCTTAAGAAAAAGATTCAAGTTTTTTAAAACACATTCAAAGGAAGTACTTAAAAAAGGAAGGGGTGCACTGCTCCCAATGTTTTCTACCTTATCAATGGGTGATAAATAATGGAGCCGGTGCATCCCCAGAAATTTAAATATACATTAAGGCTACTTTATAAGCATACCTAAGTTCATTGTTGATCATAATTATATCTAGGAATGTAAGTTGAATAAATACAGGAAAGTTCTTTACTGAAGATCTGCGATGTGATACTAAAAATGCAAAATGCGAAGGTTTCACATTTTTGTTTTGCATTTTTTACAGCAGGAAGTTTTTTTTTTTTTTTCAAACATAGGACTCACAGGTGTGAGTTTTATACTCTGGTGTTAAACCAAAAGATAAGTGGAACTAGAAGTTCCGTCTAGAACTAAACGAGCCTACTTTCCCGTATACCCGTACTACTTTCTAGTATCTGACCAATGTTCTCAAAAATAGCTAAAATCGCAAATTGTTTCAAACATATTTTTTTAATATTTTAAGCTTATTTCTAGGAATAAAATTTGCCTTACTCGTCTAAAACATTAGATGCGTAAAAAAAATAAATAAATAAGCGAACAAAAAATATAGAAGCATATTTTGAACAAAGCAGCTAATACACTTTTTACCAATTAAAAAAAACATTTAACCGCTTTCAAAACGAAAAAAAAATAATTAAAATTATAAGTCCATTAAAATAAATACATCATATTTTTAAAAAAATCGTTTATTTTTCCCCTGTTGCCAAAAATATTTTTTAATTAATTAATGCACCTACCAAAATAAATAAAAACAATAAAATGTCAACTTAAAGAAATAACTTTCATTGTCAAAAAAAAATCGTCTACACACATTTTTTTGTAGAAACCTAAAGGACTTCGAGTTTATCCGCCGAAAACTGAATACCTAAATTAAAACTTTAGAGTGAAAATAAAAACAAGTCATATTAACAATAATTATTTCACAGTTAAGCCATGGCTGTGGAGTCGGAGTCGGAGTCAATCTCATTTTGGGATCAATGAGTCAGAAACGGAGTCGAATATCAAACAATTGGAGTCGGTCATTTTTCCTCCGTATATTAATATTTGCCAAAGCTACGAAGTCAGAATCGAAGTCGGGGAGTCGGAGTCCGACTAATTGTCAGGCACAGGAGTTGGAGTCAGGTACCCCTAAATAATCGAAGTCGGAGTCTTGAGTTTGTCGTCAAAAGCTATTTAAAACAAAATTTGTTTGAAGTAAATCCGCCTTGAAGTACGGAAACTACATTGACTTCCAGTTTCCCCGTAGGCACTAATGTTAAGGGATTTGAACTGTTCAAAATTGAACGAAAAATTGTTCAAATCAAAAAGATATTTTATATATAAGTTTTTCATCAAAAACTTTTTCGAACAAAATTCGTTTGAAGCAAACTTGCCTCTTAGTTCGGAATTGCCTTGAATTTCCATGTAGGCGCTTCCCGTAGGCTTCAACAAAAAAAGTTCAAATTGAAAAATGATATAAAGGAATGAAGTGTCCTTGCCGAGATCTTTGGAACAAAAAAAAAATTTTGGAATCGGACTATTCACTCAAAAGTTATTAAGGGGGACAGACCGACATTTTCCCCCATCTCAATTTCCTACTTTCCAATTTTTATTTTTTTGATATTCGTTTAATTTTTTTTATTTATTTTTTTTATTTTTATTTATTTTTTTATTATTTTTTTTTGTTTCTTTGCAATATTTTCAAGATTTATTTGAACTTGCTCTCTCCACCTCAAAAAAAAAAAAAAGACTGAAATTTTCGAAGCTAAAATAAAGGAGGGGGGAGACGCCATTTCCAAACAATGGGACGTGTAGGTTGAAACTGTTGGTCATATTTGGATTCAGGGGGTCATTTTGCAAGTCATCAAGAATAATTTCAGAAGCATTTTGAAGGTATTTTTTGCCTAACAGTGTTATCAAAGAAGGAAATTTAAAAAAATTTACTAGAAACAGCCAGACCTTGTCCGTAATAGAAGGTTTCGAAATAATTTTCTTCTTTTTTTTTTTTTTTAACCAAGAATGAAATTAAAAAAAAAAAAAAAAGAGCTGATGTGCGTATCACATGACTTCCTTTTACTCCAATTTAATGTCATTTTCTCATTATTGGCAATTTTTATGTGATTCAATAGTTTACTTTCTAAACCAAATTACCAGTGACCAAATTGGTCACCAAGTTAGTGACAAAACTTGGTGACCAAAAGATTGGCGATATATCACCAAGTGTCCGCCAAATTATAACACCAATTGAGTTTACATCGAAATTAACAATGATGCCCTCCACAAAAAGAGGCAAAAGATCCTCTTTGGAGCATCCGAATGCAACCAAAAACGTAGGTACACTACAAGACTCCACTAGGAGTCTACGTACCAAATTTCAACTTTCTGGGACATTCCGTTCTTGAGTTATGCAACATACATACGCACATACACACGTGCATTAAGACGTCACGAGAAAATTCGTCGTTGTGGTTTTTTTTCTCGGGAATCGTCAAAATGGTTATTTCGCGTGTCTATACGTTCTTAGGTACTTATCCGCATGCGGTCGAGTTGAAAAAACAAACTAAACATTCAATTCGGGGTGAGCAAAATGGAAATTAAGATCGATTTTTGAGTGAATTTTTTTCGCGAATACAATACTTCCTTTTTTTGTAAAAGGAAGTAAAAAACACACACAATAATATGAACCTATACCTATTTTGTAATTTACATTCTTCGTTTCATCGACTTCGTAAATATTTCTAGTAAATGATTTTTAACTACTCCATAAACTTAACAGACTTTTATTGGAAATGTTTTTGAGTTTTTCAGAAAGATTCTAATTTAATTTCAGCAAGGTTACTGACTTTTATAGGGGAAACTTTTAATTTTGCGAAAGATATGTTACCGGCCGAAATTAGGGACATTAGCAGCCCATTATGTTTCAGACATGGTTGTCAGTATTTTCTACAGTGTAACCGCAAAACATACTGAATTATGCCAACTTGATACGAAAAACAAGATATTTATCAAGTTTTTGGAAAATTTATTGCTGCGATATTTGAATGAGAATGTATTATCAATGATTATGTTTAAAGAAGATATCTTAATCGATACGGAAGTCTCGTCTCAAATACATATAATAAAACTTATTCATCACTTAAGCACTTTTTGCACTACTCTGCTTCAGAGAGCTGTGAACGTACAAAAAAAACCTATGTTAAAAATAAATCAAAATTATCTTCAATGTGTTAGCATGTTTTGTGAAAGCTATCAAAAAATTTGCAAACATTTTGAAAGAAAAAAGAAAAACCAGATATAAAAGTAAATTACCAAGGATCTACATTTTGTGATCAGAAAAAAAAATGTCCTGAAAATGTTATATATGAAAACATTTACTGGCGGAGAGAAAATAAAACTCAACGATAACAGCTCTCTTGTGTGTCGTTTACTCTTAATCCTTTCGTATCACTACATATATTTCTCCCATCTTGTAACTTGAAGCTTTAAATAATTGTTTTTTCAAACTGATACTTTAGATTTCCTTTATGGTATGTTTTATGAAGAAGACTTTTTTTTGTTGAAAATCAATTTAGCTTTACGTCATAACTATTAAGCATTGATTTCAGGAAGTAATTGTGTATTTGATGTGTGATTGCAAAAATGCTTTGATTTGGTGACTGCCAGTTATAAGCATTGAACTTTATAATGGGTATGACACTCAGTGACCAGGTTTACAATGAGCAGTTGCGATCTGTACAATGTTACAACACTAAAAAAAACTGTTTCCTAAGAATCTTGTCTTTGAAAAAGAATACCGTGTCCTGCTGAAAATATAGCTACACATGCCGGAATAAAATAGAAGAAGATTTTTAAAAAAGAAAATATCATGCTTAAGGGGGTCCGGGACACAAAAATCTACAAATTTTGCAAATTTTTTTTATCATTTAAAAATTACTCCGTTTCTTCTGCTTAAAAGGACGTTTTAATCGTGTTTCTATCTTTATTAGAACAAAAGATATAATTCTTTTTTTTGCCCGCACCTAACTAATGTGCATTGGACTTTAAAACTTTAAACGCGTTTTTCTCCATGATGCAATTTTTCCCGATTTCTTGCATTCAAACTCTTATAAGTCAAGAACCAATGAAGATAAAGTAATGAAATTTGGAGCATGTCTTCTTCAAACAGTTTACTTAATTTTTTATTCGGCGATTTTGAAAAAAACGTTTACTGCAAAAAATATGGTTTTTTTTAAAAAAAAAGTATCTTCGAATTTTTCGAAATTTTTCTTCAAATATTTTTAATTTTTTATTGAAACAATATTTTTAAAATCGCCGAATAAAAATTAAAGCTTCGATATTTGTGCATACTTTTTTGAAATAAAATTGAAAATTGAACAACAATATTTTGAGTTATAGCAATTTAAAGCAACCCCCTTTTTTTAAAACAAATTAAATTTGAATAAAAATTTTTTTTTAATATTTATGTTGTGATTTTGCTTATTAATTAAATGGTGAATCAGTGTAAAAAAATTCAAAAATCTAAAGTATATAATAAAAGAAATTTCAAAATGTGTCCCGGACCCCCTTAAAACTTAAATTAACTTTTTGCTGAAAACAAAAGAAAGTGTTCATATTTACAACATTTTCTCCATTCGCCAAATATTTTTAAATAATGTTCTTTGGAATGAAACATAAGAACAACATTTTTGAATAAATGAAGATTACTCAACATGTTATTTGACAAAGCAATAAGAATGTTATTCACTATTTCGTTTATATTAATAGTTTTATTAAGTATATAATTTACGTACTTAAGTACTTAGTAAAATAATGTTTTGTATATAATAATTTAAATTTTTACTGCAACAATATTCATTACCATTTTGAAAATTGAATTACTGTTTCTTTCCACTATCTGGAAAAGTATTTTTTTTAAAAAAGCAAATTCAATGAAATGACAAATTCACACCTAGCACAATTCTCAACACTAAAACTTCAATGTATAAGAAGGGCAGAATATTGATGGGCAGAATCACATCCCCATAAGTAATGGTCGTAATATTAGTTAAAACACTAACAATGGGGTTAGTAATAATATTGTTTTGTGAATCAAATTTTGCCAAATATTCAAACACAGAGCCCCAAAAGACGAATTGCCTATAGATGACAGAGCTCAAAATATTTTCTAATCAGGACAGTTTTTATTAAAATAGGCCAACAGTTTTATCGATGAGAACTAAGATAATAATTGGCAAATGTAAATTGTTTATGTATCCTCTGATATAGTTTTCAGAATTAATATAAAAGTTTTCAATTTTTCAAAAGGTGCAGCGCAGCGTGTCAAAAATTGTGATGTTTGCATTATCACAATTCTGAGTAGGATTTTTGGGAAGAAATATATTGAAGAAAACTGTTGAAAAATGTAAGTTGTTTATGTATGCTCTGTATTTTGGGATGATTTGATTTGATTTTTCGGAAGACATATATTGAAGAAAATAAAAGAAAAAATAAATTAAGAGTAAAAAGAAAAGTAGAATATATATATACAGGGTGGTCGAATTGGTCACGCTGAAACTGCACTTGTTGATGCATCAGGTCAAAAGAAAGGTGAATTGCAGAAGAGCTGGTCGTCGAAATTCGCAATTGTAATCCTCCAGATACTGATAAACTATGGTCGGAACAAGTTTCAATTCCTAGAAACTGAACCATCTAACCTCTCTAGATACCTAGCTCAAGAAATACTTTGAGGCACAAGGCACCTGTTATATTGGACATAGTTCTCATTGGATAAACGGAGAAGAGGGTGTCAACTTTACTTTTCCTCTCAGCGGAAGCACAAAGCATTTTAAGTTCGGTGGAGGTAAAATAGTTTTAAACTACACTTGCGGACTCATTGCCATCCTTAAAGACCTAGAAAAGTATATAAAACTTCAAGAAAAATGAAAGAGCCAAAGGTTCAATCATATCAAACATGACTGTAAGGCTGCCCTTCAAGCAATTCAAAGGGTTTCTTCAAATCAAATCATTGATATTGATTGATTGAAAACTATTGAACCCGTGTTTGTGTGTTTTTTTTTTATCAGCAACAAACACCTTTAACGGGTAAAATTTACCCCTAAATGTTGGATAATTGGGAATTAGAACGAACAATACAGTGCTGGTAAAAAAAATTGCATCACCCTCGCATTTTCACAACAATGGGATTATTTGAGAAGTTTTGGTCGACCGATTAACAATGAATGTATGTAAAAAATCTTCAAAAATTATGAAATAAACATTTAACAGCAGGAATGCGATAATTGTTTATGTAGATCAGGGTTGTTTCCTTGCCAAGGCAAACTGCTGACCCCATGCTCATTTTTCCATTTCTGAACCTGCGTGCGAGTTTAGAGAAAAACATTACTTAATCCCATGTCAATGTAAGTCTAATGGCAGGATGAAGGTTTTTGAATTGTTACTTACCAGTTTTGTCCAATGGCACGGAGCTGAATCATCCTGGAAAATGGACTAAAGTGATCCCGGATAGCAGGAAGCAATTCCTCCTACAAAATGCCAATATACACCTGAGCGTTTACTGTTCCTTGCACAAAGTGAAGCCCACCAACTCCTTGATCAGAAATACATCCCCAAATCATCTGGGATACTAGATGCTTGACTGTGTGTTGAATAATGCAGTCGGGATGATAGTCCTCTCCTTTGCGACGCGAGTGGAGTAATTTTTTTTACCACCACTGTAAATCCTTAATTTTGAAAGATTATTACAAAAATTCAAATTGTTTTTGACAATTTGAATAAAACTAAACAAAGTAAAGTTGACGAGTTTCAGGATTTTTTTGAAATTACTATTTATAGGGGTAAACCATCCCTCGCAATCTTACTCCGTCACGCGGCTAATTGCCATGTTAGAAAAATCACCTTCTTGACTTCACCATTTCCGATTCCAATAAAATGTATTAGGAAGGACATGCCACATATGACAAAGTATATAAGTAATCCTGCCAACTTTTAGATTTCTATTTTGAAAATTATTCGAAATACAAGACAGTAAAAAAACTAAAAATGTGCGTAAAAAATGAAAAGCGTGTTCTTACAATTGACTGTAAGTTCTCTCCAAATCATAGTAGAATGAAAATTTAAAAAATATTAAAAAGCTAAAAAAATACTTTCTATTGATAAGTAACATGACTTACTTACGATATATTTACGTTTTTGAGTCATTCACCTTGACGAGGTAATATTGAGAAGGATGGTTTACCGTTGTTAATAGTATTTTCAGAAGAATCATTGTACTAATCAACATTTTTTTGTTTAGATTTTTCACATTTTTCATCATTATTTGAATTTTTGTAATAAAAATTTAAAATAAAAGAATATTTTGGACCCTGTAATTCCAAATTATCCCATATTTAGGGGTAAATTTAATTCCGTTAAATGTGTTTGTTGCCGATAAAAAAAAAAAAAGGTTCAGTATTTTTTAGTGTTCTGTCGATGTGGAAACTTTTATTCGTAACTAACTTGAACCTGGTTAGTGATTCGGGAATTTTCCCGTACTGTGCATATGACAGTATATTTGCAGAGAACAATAGAACTACTTCTGCAAAACTAAGTGTTTTCTTAAAGATTGCAATGCTAAAACGTCAGCGTTGAAAAGGTTTTTAATTACTTTAAAATGCGATTTACTATCGCAGCAATGATTAATCAATTTTTTTTCAAAAAACGAAAATTTAAGCGTGATTTTTTACACATATCGTCGTCTCCGAGCAACAGTAGGACATCTTAGTGTTATTTCTGGCATTAGATCTCTTAGTGTTGCTTTGAGGCGACCATATATACAGGGTGTTCCGTTTTAACCAGCAAAAACCTCTGTTTTCGCAACCGTTAGTCCTAGATGCATACTTCCAATTGCAAAAATGTTCAAATCAGATGCAGGGTTAAGATATTGAAATTTTGAATAAAAAATATAAAGTCATCAAAAAAATACAAAATTTAATTTTTTATACGGGCCCCTGGTCCCCTTAGGGAAATAATCTCCATTGAAAAATAATTCCAGCAAAAAAAGTTTGAAATTAGTTCGACCAATATTCACCGAGATGTGAAACGCAGCGTTTTGTAACTTACACCAATTTTCACTCGCCGTCAATAACACCTTTTGGGGGAAAATATAGCAGTTAACAAGTGTTTAAAATTATATGTGTGCATAGAGAGTAGTTTTTCAAATTGATTGAGGTTTTTTAATTTATTTTTGCTTATTATGGCATAACATTTGCATTCATTTTTAAATAACAATGAAAAATATAAATATTTTGCTTTTTTACTTCAGCAATCTGCCATTCTTCTGAAATGGCAATAAGATCCAATCTCATCTTCTATATGATCCCTTAAAATTTTAAACTCTAATATCTCCTTCAATTTTGGTCGAACAAATGTCAATTTTTTTGTGTTGGAATTGTTTTTCATTGGAGATTATTTCCCTAAGTATAAGTTAGGGGACATAGGGCTGGTATTAAAAGTTCAATTTCGCATTTTTTGACTCATTTTTATTTTTGCTTCAAACTTTCAATATCTTAACTCTGCATCTGATTTTGAACACTTTTGCAATTGGAAGTATCATCTAGGACTAACGGTTGCGAAAATAAAGGTCTTGCAAGTTAAAACGGAACACCCTATATAATTAGAGAACTAACAAACGTACCTGCATGACATAAGGACGCAAGAAACTTAAGTGCCTACTTAAAGAAGCGTAATCTTCTTTGGAAAAAGTTTCTCTGAGAAGATTATTTCTTTTAAGCAGCATAGATGTCTTTCCAAGTTTCTGTTTGAAGATATTTCATCAATAGTAACAAGAAGAAGTTTGAACATATACGACACATTATAAACTACTGGAGCTGAAATATCTACAAACGGAAACATGGAAAGATACATTATTTTACGGAATAGATTATAAATTCAGGTAACTACGTTTAACGATTTTAAAATAAATAACTATCAAATGCAGCTTATAATTTGAACATCGATTTATTTTAATTAAAACGCTCTTGTTACAAATTATACTATCATATAAATACGCATTATGATTATCATTATGAATAAATAAACTCATTTTATAAATGATTACACGAAAAAGGACGTATATAAAAGTCCACAAAACAATATAATATGCAGAAACTCTCAACAAAAACCAATTAGCTATTTTTACGCATTGATTTCCATCTAATTCAAATGCTTTGTGTTAGTGTTCAACGCATTTTAAGAAAATACTATTAAAGAAATGTCAGAACAATTTTAGAAATTTCATTAAAAATATTGTATTATCTCAAATCATAAATGGGGTTAAATGGGATGGAAATAGTCAAAAATTTAATTTAATAAAGAGTTGTCATTTAGTGTACATGAAAAACGAAAGAGTTTGAGATGATTCGTTTTAGTGAAGTAATTACTGAAATTGTTTTTTAAATTATCATTTTCTGCACACAGTGCATTAAATTTAGTAGAATTAATAACCTGAAAAAATTAGATTCCTTATTTATTAACTTCTATTCTCTATTTTTTTTTTTTTTTTTTTTTTTTTTTTTTTTTTTTGCTGAAATGGCGTAAAAGTTATTTTCAACGTTCTTCTAACGAACGTTTTTCAAATAAGTTAAAAAAACAAAAAAAAATTGATTGAAATTTTTTTCTTCAACACATGAGTTGAGTAAATTAACTCAACCCATTTATTTCTTCAATGCTGAAACATAAAAGGATACTTTCAAAAATATTTCAAAATTTCTCTATTCCAAACCTACTGTACTGAGTTAAATAAAGTGTGAAGCTTATTTTAGTGTCTTCAAAATATATTCAGTAAACCATCTATAAACACATTCTGAGTTAAATCGAATTTGGTAGGGTAGAAAGTTTAGGTCGATACTTTTCTTTTGAAAACATGATAGGTTCAAGTTAAAAATCAGAATACATAATTTGACATTTTTACTGTCATACAGTACACGCATAAAAATAGGTTTAATAAAGAAACGTGTAACTATTATGTGTTGCTCCCCTCCTTTTTCATTTCCCCACAGCTTACTGCTATTTACATCTACATATTGTGATCTACGTATCTTTAATCTAAGTAACAAAACTTGCTGTTTCTAGGCAAGTAATTTGTTGTTTGCTATAGTGTCTTTAAATAAAAATGTGTGTAATAAGTGACTAGATAATCAGAAGATAGTGTGATGAATTTCCATGCCATACTGCTGTCCAAGAACTTACTGGTTAAAGTCATTGGAAGGAAAGGGATTTTTCGTATGTATTCTACCAGAAGATTTGAAACCCTTCATTGCTTAAAAAACTACAATGAAGTAACAGAAAATGATATTTTTCATTTAAGATTTTTAATTTAATAAATAGAACACTTTCTATGTTAAAAAGTAAATAATACCGTGGTGAAAAAAAAAAGTAAAATTTAAATCAGCAACGTTAAGTATGCTCAATTTTACCATGCATGTATTGTACATGTTTCAAGATTACAAAGAACCCATTTTCTAACGCAAAAAGATGCAACACATAAATGTAAAATCAGTAGACAAACAATAAAGACGAAGTTTTGTCGGATATCTTCGCATTTTTGTACAGTTGAAAACTGGTTGATTGCATAAGAAAAACACGCGTCTGCAATTTTTTGCAAATCCGTATTATTTTTGCAACCGTTATCCTAGATACATACTTCCAATTGCAAAATTGTTCAAAATCAGATTAAGAGTTAAGATATTGAAAGTTTGAAGCAAAAATAGAAATCAGTCAAAAAATGCAAAATTTAACTTTTTATACGAGCCCCAAGTCCCCACACTTATATTTAGGGAAATAATCTCCATTGAAAGATATTACTAACACAAAAAACTTGACATTTGTGCGGCTAAAACCCAGAGAGATATTCCAGTTTAAAGTTTTAAGGGACTATACAAAAGACTAGATTTTAACTTTCCGCCCTTTTAGAAGAATGACAGGTCGTCAAAGTAAAAAAAAAACGAGGTATTTATCCTTTTCATTGCTATTCAAAAATAAATGCAAATGTTATGCCATGATACACAAAAACACACGACAAAACCTTGAACAATTTGAAAAACCAAACTTTATGCACAAGTACAAATTTAAACACATGTTAACGGCTATATCTCCCCCCCCCCAAAAGCGTTATTTACGGCAACTGAAAAGTGGTGTAAGTCACAAAACGCTGCGTTTCATATATCTGTGAATATTGATCACAATTTCATACTTTTTGTGTTTAAATTGTTTTTCAATGGAGATTATTGTGTGTGTGGGTGTGCGTTTAACTTAGTCTTTTCTTTTTATTATTTGTAATTTACAACTAGTGTTTTTTTTTTTTTTTTTTTGGTAGGAAACATTTAATGTTTTCGCCATATTCGGCTATTAAATTCGTTGTAAAAATTTAGTTAATCAAATGCATTTTACCGACATATTACCGACGTTAAGCGTAACTATGATGTCATCATATGCCTCAATTTTCAGAAAATATTCCAACCAATTAGAGAATTATTCGCATTACAATAGATCAGGTGTCTATTTATCTGCAATCAATAAGCAAATAAAAGTCACATTTTTCAAAAACATTTTTGTGTGGTCTTCGTAGAAAATGTCTCCCAAGTTATTTATTTTTTAACCAACTTCAAATTTAAAACTTTTCTTTAAACATTTTTGTGTAGTCTTCGTAGAAAATGTTCTCCAATTTATTTATTTTTTAACCAACTTCTAATTTAAAACTTTTCTTTAAACATTTTTGTGTAGTCTTTGTAGAAAATGTCTTCTAATTTATTTATTTTTTAACTAACTTCGAATTTAAAACATTTCTTTAAATATTTTTGTTTAGTCTTTGTAGAAAATGTCTTCCAATTTAGAATAATTTTATATACTTACATACAAAGAACAGTATTACAAAAATTACAAACTATTATTAGTGCTTGCATTTTCAATTCATATATAACGTAAAAAATTCTTTAAGAAATACTATTTTTTTACTAAAAAAGTTATATTTCTTATAGTATTTTCAGAGTTCAGATTGAAAGAGCTTCATGTTCGCCACAGCTTATGTCTAGTGTTTACTCGAATCAACTTCGTATTTATTTTTCAAACAAGGGAAGCTCCTTGAATAAGGCGAACCACTTGAGAAAGTTACATTGTAGCCTAAAGAAATTGATCTTCCAAAATGTAAGTCTTTTTTCCCTTAAGAAAATATTTACTCTTTTATTTCACTACCTTGACTCTAACTAGTTTGCTTTAATCTGCCAGGAAACTAGATTTTTTTTTCGTATTTTTATTGAACATTTTTTTTTTCTCATGAAATAGTAAGGAATTGTATTCGAAGTTTATTTTCCATATAGAATGTATTCTGGGAGGGATTACCATTCTGAGCGTGATTAGATTTTACACTTCAATAATAAAAGGAACGTAAATAACAAAAGGAATACTGCCGTGTTCAGGTGAACGGCAGTATGTGCAGGAGTGAGTTTTCGAGATCTTTAAAGGACTGTGTGTGTGTGGTGGATTCAATACTAACAATTGGAAAATGTTGGAATGAGACTTTATTTACGTCTTTTTTTTCCGCGGAAACCAAATAAGTGAGCTTGTACAATAAAGATAACGTACAATAGATGACAAAAATGCAAAAAAAAATGACAAATGACAAATTTACAGTTACTGCCCTTTGCCTGCCCACGGCAGAATATATCTCAGAAAGTATAGTATTTAGGTAGTATAGAACTGTAAACGTTTCATTTTTATAAAAAATACTGGAAAAGATGCTGAATATTTAATTTAGTTACATATTTTAATAATAAATTGTTATCCTTTTGTTTTAATGTTCCTATGGATTTTTAAGAAATAAATTACTAACAATTTGGACATGCTTTTGTCATTAGTTCTACGTGACCAAGGTCTAATGACTACCAAGTCCGTAAAAAGGTAATAGGTCGGATAATGGCGTTTCGCATTATTAGACTCATACCAGTAACTTTCAACATTGAATTATTGAGTTGACAGTGACAAACTGCTGACAAAACAAATCTTTAGGAAACGGTTTAAGAACAAACGCTAAAAGCCTGCCCCACAGAACAACAGATCTCATTGCGAAAAAATGCAATTTTGATTTTTGCTTATGTGTCCTAGATTCAGGTTTAAGGTCACATAAGGTCAGAAATTAGATATCTGACTGAAAAGAGTCTAGGAGAAGCTTCAAAAACAGAAGCTCTGTCTTGCTAATTATAATAAAAATGAAACCACAAACCTAAGAAATATAAGTAATGTTTAAAAAGGTAAAAAGTTCAACTAATCGTATCTAGAGCAAGTAGAGTTTGACATCAGTCACAATCAAAAAGAAAGTGTGTAATAAGTGTGTAAACTCTCCAAAGTCATTTTTCGAAACCTTTTAAAAGTTCTTCATTAATAACGCAGATATAACGCAATTTTATTGTAAAGGATAAAACTTTTTAGATAAATAATAACAAAAAAAGGTTATAAATTTGAAACTTTAATCTTTTAATAGATGCCGTTATAAATGAAAAAGTTATTTCTACATGATTTTATTAGCGCATTCTCCATAACAGCTGTAGAGAAGAAATCTTCGGTTGCTTATGCTAAACATTTCTTTTTAAGAGCCATTTTTTTAAAAGATTCAGGCAATCTAAATAGTTGATTTTTTTATTTTTCTAAAACTTTCAGGATGTGTTCTTTATTGGATATATTTTTTTTTAATTTGCACAGTTATTTTTTTTTTAAGTTTTGGGAGTTTGCTTTTAAGAAAAAGTAAAACCTCTTGACTCTTTATATCTGAAAATTTCCGCCCCAGGGGATAAAAAAAAACTATACAATCATACAAACATTCTCTTTCTTAAAAAAAAAAGAAATTGATTTGTAAATCAAATACTTGTTTATCGCATTTTCGATAAAAACCAAGTCAATAAAAAGAGCATTAATACAGATAAATATTTAATTTCCGATACATCGATGATAAAAAAAAATAATCACAAAACTTCTTATCACTACTTTCACTCGGACTAAAAACGCCGTCAAAGATATCAGTGTAACTCAACATCCATTATCGATTAGCTCACTTCTCCTTTGGGTTATCAAGGAGGACGTATGTAATTGCAGAGCGAATGTTGCATTGATTCGGCGTTAGAAGTATTATTAAATAATCCAATGACAACAAAAGACGAACGAAAGTTCTGCACTTGTTCTTCTGACAATACATCGCCATCCATTATATCTTATCATTGGCAGATTTCAGCCACATTAGAGACAAAACTGGTAGCTACTAAACTTTTAAATAGTTAAGGTTTTGTTTTGTTTGGTTTTTTTTATTTTGTCTTTTTGTATGTTTGAAGTAATAAGAAAGAAGGATATCTTTCAAATAGAGGTACGCTTTGAGAGTTTTTTTATTTTCAGTTCTGATAAGGAAAACTTACTTATTTTTTCATGCCAAACCACATTACAAGTATTATATAATTTTACAATAACGTTCATTGCAATTAATATAACAAGCGATTGTATATAAACGAACATGATATATTAAAAGGTTTATCATACAATGTGAACAAAATAACTTTCCTTGATTTTGTTTTTAAAGGCACTTCTAAAGTAAAAAAATTGTTGCCCGCAAAACGCAGAACAAGCCAATTAAAAACGTAAGGTATGTGAATCATTTTTAAAATTATTTTGTTCTAAACCAATAATTCAAAAAGGTTAATCACAGTTTAAAAGCACAAATTTCTCTTATATATATATATATTTCATCAGCCCATTAGCGAAACAAAGTTGTGTGTGTGTGTGTGTGTGTGTTTTTTTTTTTTTCCAATGAAGAAAAAATAGTTTCAGAAGTTCAATTTCCAGAATCGGAGTAAAGGGAATCATTTACGGATTTAAATTAATACAAAAATCACTAGTTTCTGTCAATATAAACTTTCGACTATGCTTCCGTGTGCAGGTAAACGGCAGTATCTGCAGAAATGAGTTTTCGAGATATTTGAAGAAACACGTTTCGGATTCAATACTAACTCTAGGAAAATGTTGGAATTAGACGTCTTTTTCGCGCCTTTTTTCAGCGGAAACCAAAATAAGCGAGCTTGTAAAATAAAGCTAACGTTCAATAAATGACAAAATGCAAAAAAATGAAAAATGAAAAATTTGCAGTTACTGCCCTTTACCTGAACACGGCAGTATACACTAAGGGTGTGCCAAAAAAAAAAAACTCAAAGCACCCATCGACGCTCTTGATTTTTTTGGATTTCGGATTTACTCAATGCTGTTAATCTTCACACATCCACGTTATTGATATTTTTTTAAAATAACATTAAGAAATGCTGATGATTAAACAGTTAAAAAGTTGATAATTACGGAAAACTATTTACGGAAATAACTTTCTTTAAACTTTTGATTTAAAGAAGTAAAATTGCATCTTTGTCGAAAAAATTCGAAAATGTGAATAATTGAAGAAGAATATATCGTATTATATCATCTTCAACAGAAAAGTATACAAAACAAAGTACAACTTTTGACGTGAAAAGTTATCTTTCTATAAGTAACACAAAGGTGAATCCAGAGGACTAATTAAAGTATCTTTCACGTTATCATATTTTCAACAAGATATGTAAGGAATAGAAAAATGCAACTGAAGACGGGAACAATTTTTTATGTTATCTGAGACAGAAAAGGTGAACAAGACAGTGGTTATAACAATATTTGGATTTGTTGATGGGAAACAAAACATGAATATTGAATTGAAGCAGCTAGAAGCAAAGGGGTCTAAGTGCCAAAATTCAAAATTTCGAGATAATGAATAGAAATTGCAAGAGGAACCTCTCCTCTGTTTTGGGGCTAGAGATGCGGCCGCTGCTACCCCCTGGTAGGAGCTGCCATGCAGAATAATTCAAAAAAACTTTGCAATGACAGCCTACCTAGGACCGGAACTTTAAACGCGCTTACTCAAACCTTGAAAATGTCCATTTACATCCCTTTGCTTCACACTGCCTCAATTTAGCTTCCTTAAAGCCTATAACTGCTGTCTTTATTAAAATAATAACCATTTATGTCAAGGAATTTAGTTTTTTACAATTCAGAGGGGTTGTTTACAATCATAATAGTTGCTGTGTTCTGAAGAAAAGTCTGAATCAGTTAATTTTTATTTTTTTATTTATTTTTTAGTCTAGCAGCGAAAAAGCAAAATGATTAATAGAACTAGTGGTCTGTTTTTTTATAACAATGCTTACAAATGGCCCACTCTATCTGCGAGCAAATAAATTACAAATTTTGTTTCCATTAAAACAAGTGAACAATCGTTTTTAAACCTAACTCAAACTCTTCCTATCAATTGCAAACTGCAGAAGTATTTTCTTTACTTGACTTTTTTTTCTACTTTCAATCCAGCTTTTTCTCAGAAAGATATTTTCATACGGAAAAATCTTTTCCAGATATAATTTGCTTTACTTCCAATCCCAAAACTTACTCCCAACCTTCACAATCAAACTCAAATTACAGATACCTAGGGCAGCAAAACTTTTTCTTTGAGATGCTTCATTTCATATTCTTCCCATGATACAGCAGAAAATATTTCTGGAGAAAGTATTATTTCAGTTATAATTCAAGTTTCTCCATCGATCACAAACTGCGACAAACTGCCATGTTTTATGAATTATTTCTCTTGGGGATTTCATTTTAGTTTCAATTTGAAATTTAGTCAATCTAAATTTACAGCAACATTTTAAGTTGAAAAATGTGTTGCTATTCGGAACTCCAGCGCTCGAATACGCTACCTTGCGGTGATTTACAAAACTGCCGATGGAACTAAAACATTGCCACGTTTTAGTTCCATGTGTGTCTGTTGACGTAAACACAGGCAGTTTGTTCTGAGTATTTATTAACGCAATCGATGTGTCTTAGTTTGCTTTCAGCTACAGAAATTAATTCGTCCCCTAAGAGTATTCTCGAGCTTCTCAAAATAATGTTAGTTTTCCTTATTTCTTTCAAAAAAGTATTAAATGGTGGACGCGTAAACAAGAAAACTCTGGATTAACAAAATTGGATAACGTTATACCAGGTAAAAATTTTTATTGTATGAATTTGTAAGAATATGAGTTTTTTTTAAATCTTAAATTAATTTAACTAATCATATTTTACAGCAGCATTTAGTTGGAATGGACAGTATGCAAAATATTTTCTTGGATTTATTATCGTAGAACAAAATGAAAAATGTTTAACCTAGAAAGAATTTACTTTATTCCTTTTATTCTCAGCTGAAAGGTTTCGCCAAATTTGTTTAGGGTTATAATTTTGGTATTGTGCGAGCAAAGTAGCCTTGACGAGATTTCGCGTTTTTAGTTAAACCATTTTTAATTTTTATCATGAGTGGAATAAAATGGTAGTAAGATTACAGAATTCGATAAGTGAAAAGAAATAATGGTCAATCAACTGAAAAGAAAACTACCACCATATATCCGTGAGAATTTTGTTGATGATTTGCATAACATGACACAATTAAATCGTAACTCAGAAATTAGAAAAATCGAAACAGAAAATTTTTAAATGAACCGATTCGGGAATTCGAGAGAAATAACTCAGCTACAAATGGAAAAAAAATAAGCACTAGACAAGCAAGGCAAAGAAGTATCATCTTCTTTCGATAATAATTTGTAATGTCATATTGAATTTTCTAGCATTAATTGTTGTTCTTGTCAGGCCACAATTATTATTTAGTTTTATCAAGAATTGATAAATATCGAATTCAACATCGTGGAAATAGCTGCTTAGAACTACGAACTACGTAGTTTGCATTAATCTTTGACGTTTAGTAATGCTTCTTGAATTCTCATTTCTTTCTACGTGGGCCAGAATATCCACAAGACTTTGAAAATTAATTTAAAAAGAATAAAGCGAAAAAATCATACGTACGAACAAAAATCACAACACTTTTAGCATTTTCTTCGTTACCATGTGCGTTTGTTTTAGTTTTCAATCCCGCCATTAGACAGTGACTTCAGTGCCCCCTACAGTTCGTTGGAGTTGCGAATTAGGAACTTTGCATTTTAGTTTAAGGGGTCACATTACCTTCAAAGCATTTTTTTTTAAATGTAAGTAAATTTTGTTTTTCTTTGAATTCACAACATGCATACTTATTTTTTCGCAATCAATTATTTATCTTCAAAATTTTAAAATATTTCCCTTTAAAAAAAAGGAAATGTTCACTTTTTTTTTTTAAATCTCTAAGGATTTTTTTTTTTTTTTTTTTTTTTGCTAAGCGATCACAATAATCAGCTCTAAGAATATGTGCTTATATATTAATTACAAAATTTAATTATTTACAAAAATGTAATTTTTCATTTAAAAAATTTGTTTTTAAAGATATAACATTATCGAATCATTTGAGTAATTTATAAAATTCTTATCCAATGCACATTTTTGTCAAATATGTTATCCTGACTGCAAAAAGAATTACTTTAAAGCTATGTCTTAGAAGACAGAAGAAGTCTTTTTTTTTTTTTTTTTTTGATAGAAAAAAAAAACCTTAGGGACTCTAATATGATGAAAACACAAAAAAAAAAAAAAAAAGGATCGCCGCGTAAAAGCAAGTTTTTCTTTTGCATAGGAACACATAGCGAGCATGACCTAAATCCACTCATAACTTTTTAAATAATAATATATGTACCTTTCTCCCTGTGTACAGAATAGTTTTTAGTTTTAAAATAAGCGATTTTTTTTTTTTTTTTTTTTTTTTTTTTTTGATCGTCTGATCAATTTTAAGGTAATGTAGTCCCTTAAGTTTAATTCCTGCCATCAGTCTCAAACTGCGGAATAAAATCTTCCAAAAACATAAAATTTAGATTAAATAAATATTCCTTCACAACTGATGGATGCTTCCGCAACTATAATTCATTATCTTTCCTCTGACATTTCATTCCTGAGAAACTTTTATTGACATTATAGTCACACCCTTATTGAATTAAACCAATAAATGCAGCTTTGACAGGAAAGTTCTGTCGTTAATAAATAAAACTTGATGAGATTATAAAAGTGGTGTGAATGACTTTTCGTCATTCTTGTGTATAAATATAGATTTTCAAAGACAATATTTATAGGTAGCATGAAGTTATTAATAAAATAAAATGCTATAAAGTTAATAGTTAAGTTCTCTTCGGATACTAAAATAATTGTTATTAGTTTTTAGAAAAAAAGTCAACAATTTCTTCGTAAATTAAAATTAATTAGTTTTTTTTGCAATTAAATGTTTCATTTAATTAATCAGTTAACTGCAAATACTCAGTGAAAAAATGTAAAGAAATGAATATATAATAATCAGTGATCGAGTAACGCTCCTGACGCCATCAACAATGAAACTCGTGCCACTGCATCATAATTTGATAGTATGTTTTGGTTAATGTTTGACATGCAGGGAAAGGTTTTATTGTAACAAGGCTGAACTGGATGCTGTAACTTAACTTTTACTGGTAAGACTGTCATTTCAGAGGAATGAAGAAACGAAAAAGTAGTCAACAATCAACGCTATCTACTGGAGTTTAGGGTTAATCCACTGGAGTTAGGGTTAAAATGTCAACTCTCAAAATATCCCCAAACTGTCAATGAATTCGTTCTAATGTAGAAGCAATATTCGCCCGTCATATTTTGATAACGAAAGAACAAAAATTTGAAAGTAAGAAAATTCGAAAAAATCCCAAAATACTCTGAGACCTCAGCAGGAGGTTACTCCCCAAGGGTAGGGGAAAAAACCATGGGATGTTTCATGAGTGCTGCTGGCAAAATTGCCTAAAAAAGCAGTATTAGTACCCCGACATCTCACAAAACAAGCAATGGGGGTCACTGAAAGTCCAGAATACAAGCATAACAAGAAGTAATTAAATTGAACATTTACAAACCAAAAATACAAGCTTTACAGAAAGTTAATTAGAACAATTTCATAACTCATTTCAATTACAAGAGCAAAATCGCAATTGAACTTAATAGCTAAAGAATGAACATGTAACAAACAAATCTATGGAACAAACAAACAAAATGGCCTACCGCTTCTCTTCCATAATATTGCAAATGAAATGTTCCGTAAGATGCTCCGGATATTGGTTCTCAGTTAAGGTGGCAGTTAAATTTTTAATCGCTGTCTTTAGATATTTTTTTTTTTAATATTGCAGATTTTTTTTATTTCTAGTAATTTGTGAGATAATTATATTTTTGAACACGTTTTTACAATGGCGCCTATTGAATAGAGTTGTGATGCTTAATTTGATTGAATTGTCCAGGTTACACATACAGTATATGATAGTGTTCCTTATTTACATATATATATATATATATATATATATATATATATATATATATATATATATATATATATATATATATATTTGGTGCAAGGCAAGGAAAGTTCGATCGAATTTAATAAAATTTCTTACAAAACACTTTGAATTGAACTCAAGTTCGTTATTTCCCTTTAATTTAAACAACAAAATCAACAAAAATAACGTACATCCTCCTTCGCTGATTATTATAAAAGCACCCAATTTTGTAAGCCGTAATTTTCGCAAGTAAAGTATTTTGTTAATTTGACATGAACCGAACCGAGCAGAAAATTGACTAAATATATAAAAATAAATTATTTCACGCTGCTCAAATGTTCGCGATTATACGACGGGTGTGCGAAAATTGATAGTTTTATAATATTTTTTTTAACCGTTTACCCGCCAATGTTCCAAAAATGGAACATCATATTTAAGTGAAAATTTTCCCAAGAAATAACGTTAAAATAAACAAGTTTTTTTTAAACACAGTTTAGTCTTATTTCAAAGTATTTTTTGATTTCCTGCTTGATTGTTTATATGTTTTCAATTATTTATTGCGATTTTTCAAAGATGAGTGTTTTTTTAGCTTTTTGCAACTTTTTCTTATAAAATTTACCAAAAATTGGTTTTTTCAGAAAATGTGATGCTATTTATTATAGTTGTGAAAAATACTTCAATGTATGATTTTAAAATGCTTGTAGAAATGTGCAATGATATTTCCGAAAGGTGTACCCTTTCAAAATAGCATGTTCCAATTTTGGAACATTGGCGCTTTTAGGGAGTCAAATTTCCAAGAAGTAAATCGTTCGACTTCCAAGGGGAAATTTCATTTTTCGCAATATATGTTTCTTTTTTTTTCTTCTCATTTTGAATGTACTCTGATGTAGATGTTGGCAAAACCAAGTAAGTTTATATTTTGAAAGGATATGACGTTTCGTTTCGTTAGCAAAGAAAATAATAAGTCTTCTGTTTGACGGACTATATGGCTCCGAATCCACACCTGCTCGGACAGCTGCATTGTCACGTAATAATAAAAAATAATATTAGTGAGAGTTTTATTCTTCATATTTTAAATGCAGTTCAATAATTCGCTAGCTTTGTTTTCGGGCGAAACGAAATTCTGTTTGACGTATACCAACTGTTCATAAATGTTAAAAAATGTCTACAAGATTTCTTACTGTAGAACAAGCTGTGGCTTATTTAGAGACATTGTCAGATTCGGATTTGTCAGATGTAGATATATGCCAATTACCCCCTGATGAACTAGGCAATATCACTGAGGAAGAATAGATGTTGACACAGATGAAATCCTACAATTTTTTGGTTTGTTGCTATTGAGTGGGTACCATTCTGTTCCTTCTGAAGATATGTATTGGAGCAGTGCAGAAGATACATCTGTGCCAATTGTACTAACAGTTATGCCTCAAAATCGTTTTCGAAAAATAAAAAACAACTTTCATTTGATGGACAACCATGAATTAAAACAAAATGACAAACTAAGAAAAGTTTTCCTTATTTACGAAGAATTGTGTAAAAACCCTCAACAATTTGGTGTATTTCATGAAAAATTAAGCATAGATGAATCTATGGTTCCCTACTACGGTCGGCATTCATGTAAAATGTTTATTAGATGAAAACCAATAAGATTCGGCTTCAAAATTTGGATGCTGTGCTCTTCAAGTGGATACCCATGAGATTTATTCAGGCAAAAAAGAAGGATCCCCTGATCTGCAATTAGGATCCAGAGTTGTAAATGATCTATTATCAGTTTTGACTGACACGTCTAAGCATGAAGTATACTTTGATAACTTTTTTACATCATATGACTTAATTTCTCAGCTATCAAAAAAAAAAGTGTACGAGCAACAGGAACAATTCGTGAAAACCGAACTGGCCATTGTCCACGGAAATTCAAAAAAGCCCTTTCTAAAGAAGATCGTGGAAATTTTGACTATCGATCTGATGGATCAGTGTACATGTGCAGCTGGAAAGATAATGCAGTGGTTACAGTAGCATCTAATTGTTATACACATGAGACACTTGCATCTGTAAAATGTTCCTTAAATGCGCAGAAATGCAAGATAGATGTGCCACAACCTCATCTTATCAAGAGATACAATGAAGGAATGGGGGGTGTGGACGTCTTGGATAAACTTTTAGGGAGCTACAGACCTCATTTGAGGAGTAAAAAATGGTGGTGGAATCTTTTTAGTAATGCGCTGAATATTTCAGTTGTAGCTAGTTGGTTACTTCATTGTGATTTACACGAAGTCAAGATGAAGCATTTAGAGTTCCGAAGAGAAATAACAACTCACCTCCTAAGAAGAAAAGTACGAGTGGAAAGTCCTCCAGGGCCTCGTTGTCATTTACATAAACGGTCAAGAATGTCTGACGGACATTATATTGTATCTGCATCCCAAGGACGTTGCGCGGTGTGCAAAAAAAAATACGACTAAGAAATGTTTCCATTGCGACAAACGACTTCACCAGCAACGCTTCCTTTCATATGATGGGCATTAGATATTTCAGTATTGGATTTTCTGAATTCTGATATGTACACAAATGCAATTTAAAATATTATTTTTTCCGCAATAAAGTATGCTAAGATAAAAACCGCATTCAAAACCTCTTAGTTTAAAAAAATTCTCTGAAAAAAAAAAACTTCATGCAAAACGCCAATGTTCCAAAAATGGAACACACTGAAAATCATAGTAAAAATTTTTTTTCTGGAAATTTTATTTTATTTCTGTATTTACTAGACATAAATAGACATAATTTCAAAAAATTACTCAAATTTGATCATCCGTCAATAGTTCGGCGGTTAAACGGTTAAAAGCACGTGATTTTTCAGTAGAGCGTGGTCAGAACTGGACAAATGTATGACACGTTTAAGAAGTCTAACATTTTTTCAAAAATGAGGCCTCAAGTTTCCAATGATAATTTTTTATTTGAAAATGTTAAATTAATTTAAAGAAAAGATATGATTAAGTTTTGAACATGAGATATCAAATTTCCTTTTTTTAAAAAATGATAATGTAAAAAGGGTTTAGGTTGTCAGAAATTAGAGTCCTTTCTGGCTCCCTTCACACGAAGTGAAATAAATATGCAATTTCAAGTTAGTTTGAGCAGAAAATTTGGAAAATTCGTGAGTGCAACTGGACCGAAGGTTATTTTTCTTGGGCCGCCTTTCGTTTAATTTTAGTAGCTGATGTCTTAGGCATGGAATCCACGAGGTTTCGCTATCCTTCTTTCGTTACTTAATGGTGCCAAGCCTCACTTATTTTGTTTCCTGAAACTGTTTAACTATATTTGCACTTTTGGAAAAAATAAGCTTGATTTTTTTTTTTTTTTTTGAAAAAACGGATAGACTTCTCAAACTTTCAACTCTTTTGGTCAGTACTATATGCATAAAAATGAGTGCATAATCAAGTTATATTTTTTTAAAGAAAACTATCATGTGTCAGATCTATTCAATAAGTTATTTGTCTCATTCATTAATTTTTACACATAACTATTAGGCTCGAGTAGTACAAAAGCGTTACAGAACTATTATATTTAACATATGTGAATGCAGTTCATGACTTCTAAATGTAAGAAAAAAAATTAAAATTAATATTTTCTCGGATGCATTTCAATTAAAAATTTATTTCCACATAGTAAAAAATGGTTCCTTGCTATCTTGAAACATGTGTCTACTACTTGATTTCCATCTTACTGGGGAAAACAATTAAACAGTAAAATTGATTTTCTTATAAATTTCAAAGTTCACTGATTTTTTTGCGGAACGTCGACTTTATTTTTAGAAAAAGGTTGGATGTGAATTATGTACTTCATTAAATTTGGGTTTTCTGTCGCATTCGTAATTTCCCACGACGATTATTATATTTCACTTTTATATCACCAGACTTCAACTAGCAATTTAAGTTTTCTTCTTTATAGAAAAATAGGGAATTATTTTTCCCCTACCTTCCTCAAATGCAAATACATTAATACTGGTAATAAAAATAAAACCTTTGGCATTGCAATCAGTCATTGTTGATGGCTAAGATATACGCAAAATAAAATACAGTTTATAGTCTAAGATCATCAGGGGTTATTGAATTTTATGAATGCTTTAATCAATTTCTTTTCCATCGGAAAGCATTAGATAAAGTATTATTCTTCTTCAACAGCCAAGATGTTAAGCTTCCTCCAACGTTTGATGTAGAGTGGCGCATTATGGGGCGTATATAATGCTAAGAGTTTCTTAAAAAGGCGTGTAATACAAAACAATACTCTCGCAACATAACATAACAGCAATGTATCAGGTTAACTTTCGACAAATCATACCTAATCTTCAATTATCCGGTAGTTTATAGCATTACTGCAAATGTAAGTTATATTGAAGCTAAAACACATGTGGAATAATTAAAATACACAATGAACAATGGACAGCAAACTATTTTGCAAAAAATATATAGCGCTATTACTTTTCTAAGCAGATAAGGTAAAGTAGCCATATTTCGTCCCCATGCGCAACGTCTACCCCTAAGTTTCTTTGATCTAACACTATGTGTCGTCACCGGTGATATGTTTACTTCCTTCTACAACAAAGGAAGTATTGTATTCGCGAAAACATTTTCACCCAAAAGTCGGCCTTAATTTCCATTTTGCTCACTCCCGAATGAATGTTGAGTTTTTTTTTTTTTTTCAACCCGATCACACGTGGACCCGAAATATCAATTTTGACGATCCCCGAGCTAATTACAACGAGTTTTCTCGTGTCGTCTGTATGTACGTATGTATGTGAATATGTGTGTGTGTGTGTATGACGCATAACTGAAGAGCGGAATGTCCTAGAAAGCTGAAAGTTGGTATGTAGACTTCTAGTGGGGTCTAGTTGTGCACCTTCTTTTTTGGTTGCATTCGGATGCTCCAAAGGCTTTTTTTTGCCAATTTTTGAGGGGAAATTATTGTTAATTTCGGTGTAAACTCAAGTGATGTTATAATTTGGCGGACACTTGGTGATATATCGCCAGTCTTTTGGTCACCAAGTTTAGTCACTAACTTGGCGACAAATTTGGCGTTTTTTTTTAAATCTGGTTTGAATTTGGTCACTGTTGGTAATATTTAGGGAATAAACTATTGAATCATATCAAACTGCCATTAATGAGAAAATGACATTAAATTGGAGTAAAAGGAAGTCATGTGATGCACACATCAGCTCGTTTCTGCGTGTGGTCAAGTACATTCATTTATGAAAGTTTCATGAGTCTAGTCCGCTCTGTTGTCCTTAGGAAGAACCTAATCTGGTTTGTGAAAACTTAATTGATCGTACTACTATTTGTAAATGCTCTTTTTGGTTTATTATATTGTGTTTATTCTGTTATATTTGACATATTTGTTTAGGGTTAACTGTAAACTGAACGATATGAGGGTTTTGCTGCGTTTGAGTTCACTTCACGATAGCATGAAGCCGCCATATTGATAAATATGATTTTCCTTTCTTCGCATCCTAATGGAGTAAAAGACTTCGATGAAGAGTATACTGCGTACCTAAACGCGTTTTTAAAGAAAAACACAGAGAAATAGAGGTATTTGCTCACAGTGCGCCTCGTGACAAATACAAAATGTGCTAAGGGGCGAAGGGCAAAAAAGAAAGTTCATTTGTGACGCTTGTTTGGATGTTTAAAAAAGTAATTTTACATTTATTAATTCAATATTGCGTTAAAAAAGGCACAATTTTGATAGTTTTATTTAATAAAACTATTAATCCGTACTTAAAACTTTTTCCTGATTTTTAACCCATTGTCAAGGGGTAATCTGCAGAAAAAAAATCACTTTCCTAAAACCAAACTTTTTGACCTAATTTTAGAGCTAAAACTAACTTTAAACATTTTAATTAAATATATATTTGATATTCATATTTTCGAATGTTCCGAAAAATGTGTGCAAATTACACTACACAGCAAATTTAAGGTAATTGTGGTATTGAAAACTAGCTACCTTTCTTATCGTCCACTTTTCTGTTTTCAGAGTACATTTAGGACGTATTTTATCAATGAAAATTAAACAGCAGAAAGCACTATTTTTTAACCAGTAAGTGGGAATAAATATTTTGGACCAAGAAATCAAAATGCTCAAATTATAGCAAAAATTTCAAGATTTGAGTAACTTTATTAACTGCCAAAATATCCTCAAATAATGTTCAAGCCATAGTTTAAAACTATTTTAATTCCAAAAGAAATTACTTGCATTGCGCACTTTAAGAATTTTTTCATCTAATGAAAATATTCCACAATAAACCCAAACAAATTTCTCATCAAAAGAAACTTTTCTATCATTTAACATTTTGCCTTCAAATTTATCGTCTACTAGTTTAAAAAAAATTTATTTTTATTTAATGTAAATCGGCAAACAAAATGTTCTCCAATATTTCAAGCCATTTTTTAAATATTTTATTCCACTATCTATGCTTGCGTTCGAAGAACCTCACCGGTCGACCGGTAAGTAACCGGTTACAAACCGCAGCGTTCTATGAGCAACCGGTTACCGAATCGGTTACCATTCTAAGCAGTCGATTGGTTGATTGGAGCACGTGATCATTAGCTGTCGCGTGATTAACTAACCGGGCGCTACCGGTCGTGCTCGTCGAACGTAAGCTATATAAACAATTCAAAAATATTGTGTATATAAGTGAGAAGAATATTTTATTCACCATTTTTAAAATTACTTTGTAATTCGTGGCAACACCAAAAAACACTATTTAAAATGTAGTAACCGTAGATTAATCATAGACTAATAATAAGAGTAGACCGAGCTATGGCAACCCTTTTGCTGCTCATAAACCAAACCATGTGACTGGTGGATATCCTAGCAACAGCGGGCGTTAATCGTAGCAGACGATCAACGCCAGCGCGAAATAAAATAAATAGAATTGATGGAACACGGAAGAATGATCTTTTATGGAGTCCATTTGTAAATTTGTCATTCTAAGTTGTAAATATTTTGTTAATATAGTGAGTTTTTCGTTTAGATAGTATTGTGCATTTTCTTTAGTCAATTTCAATAACTCTCTAAGCAATAAAAGATGCTAGCGACTAAGAAGAATCAGCAAACGGTAAGATTTTTACCTACAGTTTCAATTTAAGATCCCGATTAGTACATTTTTGCGTTAACGTAAAACGTTAACTCCATTTCGTTCACGCCAACGCTGACAGCTCCAAATGAAATAAAAGTTACCGAAAACTGATCAAAAACTATTACTAATGTCAAAGTAATGCATAACTAAAAGAAAAACAGTTCAATCTCTGCACCTGGAAGTTTTTTTTAATGAAAACACATTGTCTTAAAATACATGTCGAGTGCCAAACTATAGATAATGCTGCCATCTAGCAACCATGCTGCCAAAGTCTTCGCCAAGCCCTTCCACTAGTCACATGATACATCTATGAACCAATTTTCTTTATCAGCAAGAATGAGAAAGCTCGGTCTACTCTTATTATTAGTCTATGAGATTAATAATAAGAATAGACCGAGCTATGGCAACCCTTTTGCTGCTTACAAACCAAACCATGTGACTGGTGGGTATCGTAGCAACGGCGGGCGTTGATCGTAGCAGACGACATCTTCCATATAATTGATTGCTAAGAAATCATGTCTGCCAAGCGCTAAGTAGTTTAATTTCTTACTGAAACACCCAAATGCAAGAAAAATGGTTCACTATTGCTGTGCATTTCTTTTCAAAGAAAAATATATAAAAGTATTAGCTTACTATTTCACAAGTATGCAGGATCATTAATATTACATTTTACTTAATTTCTTGCAGTTTTTCTTTTTCGAGCCGAGTTTCGCTATGTAGTTTTTGGATATTTCTATTAACTATTAAGTTATATAAATGAAACACATAGAAATACATTTTGTACACTATTTTCCTAGCTTCTGGAAGTATTTTTATCATCAGATAATTGAAATGCATTTTGAAAAGGTTTTTGAGTGCTAGCAAGTTAGTCTAAATATTGGCAACATTTTTTCCCACCAATTTGTAAGATACTCTTTTAAAACTGAAAACAATCTTGGTTTTTAGTTCTCTTTTATGTACACATACTGTCTTTAAAACAAATTCCTGTTTTTAGGTTGAAATTTTAAAATTTCGGAGATGGTCAAATTTGATCCCTATTAGTTTGTGGTGTCATCCGTTTAATAATGCTTTGACGTTATTTGGACAGTTTGAAGTACCAAATTCGTTTTAAGTAAGTAACTTATTTATATTATATTGATTTAAGAAAATAAAGTGGGTTAATAATTTATTGTTTAATGGACTACAGTGTCGGATTTTTGAATCGACTATTATCTAGTACATATGGCTTACGGAGGACAACTTCCGTAGGCAGCAAACTTTTGAAATCAGAAATTTCTTCGTCTTCGGTGTTCATTAGTTGAGCAGTATCCTGTAATTTCTTTCACTTTTGCAAGAAATGTAACATAAGCTGTAATTGTTTCAACATAATATAGACGGCAATTAACTTCAACTTGTTTGCGGCGAATACTTTTAGTCAACACACAACATTACACTTAAAATGATTTGTTCCGAAAGAAATAAAGTTACTGAAAGCTGTTATCTAAAACTAATTACGAATGACAAAATAGTTCATAAAGGAAAGAAAAACCGATTCAATCTTTGCACCTGGAAATGAAACAAAAACTAATAAAAATCGATTCCGTTTTAAAATACATGTCGAGTGCCAAAATATAGATAATGCCGTCATCTAGCAACCATGCTGCCAAAGTTTTCGCCAAGCCCCCACACCAGTCACATGATACATGTGTAAACCAATTTTCTTCATCAGCGATAATGGGAAACTCTTTCTACTCTTATTATTACTCTATGGTACTAGCATTAAAAACGAGATTTAAATTTCAGACAAAAGTTTTTAACTAGATCACTTCTGTGTTAAATTAATATCAGTTGTTTCAGTGAGTCAAATATCAACATAAATAGCAAAGTAAATTTATTTAAATTATTCATTGTATCAAACAAAACTTTTCAACTTCAAATGCTAAAACTTCCATCGCAAAAATGTAACGACTTCTTTCTCAACAAACGGAAACTTAAACAGGAAATCATAAATTAAACTCAGCTAAAAAGTTGATTCTCTTTTATAGTTAAGTCCAAAATTTCCAAACACCCACTACTTTATTCATTTTTATCACATCGCTGATTTTCTAAAAGCTTTGCCTCACTTTGAGTGGTTAGAACTTTTCCGCTGCTGAGAATAACGACTTTAAGTCATTAGGTTGTTAAAAATGCTGGCGCTTATTAAATTCTTTAATGCAATTTGTTTCACTTTCTTTTAAACTTACAGAAATGTTTCGGCCATTTCCTCATTCATGAATAATTTATAAAACTTAAACTTGGGTTATAAACAAAGATATTGTAATGAAACCCATCTTACGGTCTTAATTATATTTCTGCTCTAATTTAATAGCTACAAAAATGGAATAATTAAGGGATGAAAAGCATAATAATAAGAGGAATTTTTATAGTCTTTGTATCAAACTTTAAGTAATATTCTTTAAATTTATGCAAAAAAGAACAAAATGCCCGGGTGTCACAACATTATTTACGATCGATAAATCAAGAAGCAAGTTCTAAAATTTCTTAGTCTGGTGCTATATGCTGCTTTTGTGTTCTCTGAATGTTGGGAGATTTCAATTCAGAGCTGGGTTGTTAGCAGAATTACAGATGAGAGAAAAATCTGTAAAACAAGTCTTAAAATTAAATTATGATTGGCTTAATGTGCTGTTAAAATATACTTTTTATTAAAATCTTCAACTAAGTACAAAGTTGAAATTTGAGCAAACCAAAATACCGTTTCGCATTGTTAAAGTAGTAATACTGTGTACATTTTTTTAATTGTTCCAAAAAAGTCTATTTATTTTTCAGAAAAGGTATAATTTGTACACCTGGCGATTTTTTTTTTTTAATAAATTGAGTGTTAACCCTTATTAGCTCATTTTATTTTCAAATCTTTTCAGCAAAATAATGCCCTGTACCAGGGGTCTCCAACCTTTTTGCGCACAAGAACACATTTTAGAATACCGGTCGGACTGTGCGAATCATTTATATTTTAAAGGTAGATCAATAGTAACAGTGTAATTTAACTCAAAAAATACAGTTAATATTCTTGTGTAAAAAAAATAATTAATAAAACATTGCGTACAAAATGTACAAAGTGTGAAAAATGTGTGAATCATGGAGACAGTACAATTTTCGTCATTTCCTTTCATTGGACATTGATACGAAATTAGACGATATAATGATTTTCCTGCTCTAAGCAAATATCCAAACGTGCTTATCTCTAAGCCTTAATCTGTGCTCTATCTTCACACAAATATATATAGGGTGTTCCGTTTTAACCTGCAAGACCTTTAGTTTCGCAACCTTTAGTCCTAGATATATATTTCCAATTGCAAAAATGTTCAAAATCAGATGTAGAGTTAAGATATTGAAAGTTTGAAATGAACATAAAAATGAGTCAAAAAATACAAAATTTAACTTTTTATATGGACCCCAGGTCCCCTAACTTATATTTAGGGAAATTATCTCCATTGAAAAATAATTCCAACACAAAAAGTTTGAAAGTAGTACGACCAATATTCGCGGCGATATGAAACGCAGTGTTTTGTGACTTACACCACTTTTCACTCGCCGTCAATTAACACCTTTTGGGGGGAAATATATGGGTTAACAAGTGTTTAAAATTACGTGTGTGCATAAAATGTGATTTTTCAAATTATTCAAGGTTTAGTAGTGTGTTCTTGGGTATGACGGCATAACATTTGCATTTATTTTTAAACAGCAATGAAAAATATAAATGCCTTGTTTTTCTTACTTTGACGACCTGTGATTCTTCTGAAAGAGCGATAAGTTCCAATCTCATCTTCTGTATGGTCCCTTAAAACTTTAAATTGGAATATCTCCTTGAGCTTTGGTCGCACAAATGTCAAGTTTTTTGTGTTAGTAAGAGTTTTCAATGGAGATTATTTCTCTAAATATTAGTTAGTGGACCCAGGGACCGTATAAAAAGTTAATTTCGTATTTTTTGACTCATTTTTATTTTTGCTTCAAACTTTCAATATCTAAACTCTGAATCTGATTTTGAACATTTTTGCAACTGGAAGTATACATCTAGGACTAACGGTTGCGAAAATAAAGGTCTTGCAGGTTAAACGGAACACCCTGTATAGAGCTGCAAAACATTTTTTTTTTTTTTTTTTTTTTTGTGTTCCGAAACATGGAACAGTCAGGGTTGATACTGCTATTGTAGAGGTGTGTTAATTACTTTGACTTGACATGCTCTCCACATTCATAAAAAGCAGAAATAACCTCTAGTCTGGAGTTAACATGTTCTTCTGGAGTTACCAGTTAGCTGCGAAGCAAGGCGGGGAGCATATGGAACAATTAATACGTTACTCATCCATAAGGAACTGTTTTTATGAAGCTTCTCTTTTTCTGATATTACTGATCACTGTCTTCACTATTAAGCAGAGTTTCGGAGTCTTAGTCAGAGTTGGAGTTGGAGTCGAAGGCTCTAAAATTCCCGGAGTCGGAATCGGAGCCGGGTTCGGTCATATTCCCTAGACTTCGCATTAGTGCTCTAAACACTAATAAATTGTTCGCAAACTCTTGTGAATCTATTATAACCGGGCTGCGGAGTCGGAATCGAAGAGTTGGAGTCGAACTGATTTTGGAGTAAAAGAGTTGGATTCGGAACCGAAAGTTTAAAATTTCTAGAGTCGGGTTCGGTCATTTTTCTTAGACTCCGCAGCAGTGCAATAAGCACTAATAAATTGTTCACAAACTCTTGGGAATTTATTATAACCCAGGCTGCGGAGTCAGAATCAAACAGTCGAAGTCGGACTGATTTTGGGGTAAAGGAGTTGGATTCGGAGCCGAAAGTCGAAAGTTTAAAATTTCTAGAGATGGAATCGGCCATATTCCCTCTAAGTCTGCATGTCTGCCAGGGGCTGCGGAGTCAGAGTCGAAGTTGGAGTCACACTGATTGTGGTGTAAAATAGTTGGAGTCGGAGTCGCAAATCGAGGGTGGAAAATTTTAAGAGTAGGAGTTGGTCATTTTCCTTCAAAGTCTCTCAGCTCTGCCGGTGCTTGCGGAGTCAGAGTCGAAGTCGGATTTGCACTGATTTGGGGTAAATGGGTCAGAGCCAGAAGTCGAGGGTTTGAAATTTCAAGGGTCGGAATCGGTCATTTCGCTCAATGTCCGAAACTCTGCCAGTGCCTGCGAAGTAAAAGTCAGAGTCGGAAGTGCGCTTATTTTCGGATAAAGGAGTCGGAGTTGGAGTGAAAGGTTCTGAAATTCTAGGAGTCGTAGTCGGAGCCGGAGTCATTCATTTTTCCTCTGATTCCGCAGCTCTGACTGTAATTGTTTGACAAACAGTATTTCCGTATTTACCAATTTTATTTACTGCACTTTTCCCATTAAACTTCCCAGACAACGTAATGCATTAGAACTTTTTTTCTATGCAAAACAAATTCTCAGGACCTCACAACTGTTCTGGTGAAATATCAAGTTATTCTGACGAGTAGTTTATTCAAATCGGAATGCTGATCATAATCATTCTGTATAATAACTACCACAAAATATTACAATGTGCGTATTCGCATTTTATCATCATACAGCTTGGTATTTAGCTCTTCCTGCTTCTGACTGAGCAGCTAAATAACTAAAAAAAAGTATAACCAAATAGGTAGAAACAAATACAACGTAAACCATTGAACCACTCCTACAAATCACGTAATCAAAATTGATAGAATTTCCTTTCCCTAATAAAGAAAAGCAATAGAAACAAAATGTAACAAAAAAGAAATAAATAATAAGTGCTCTATTGGAGCAAAAAATTTGTGAAAAAAAGTTAATTTTTTTTTGGGTGAAAAATACAAAAAAAATGAAAAAAAAATCCCGTATTAGAAAAAATTATTGGTTAAAAAAACGATTAAGTACTCTATTAGGGAGTTGCAGATATTTTACTTTTTACTATTTATCTTCAAAATTTGAACCTTTTACCTAATTGCTGTAGTACCCAATATATGTTCTGAACAACCTATAGAATTAATAGCTAACTAATATTCGAAATTTATGTCCATCAGTTAATACAAGACAGAGCAATCAATTCACCAAATTTGAATCACGGGATATCTTCTGACATAAAATCATTTCCAATATAGTAGAGTATGGTGTTAACTAGTACTTAAATATATTAGGCATTCTGTCCAACTGATTTTAATATTAGTCAACATTGCTGAAGTCTAAATGATGTATCATTCGTCAAAGCAAATGAGAGCAAGTAGAGACTATAATATTCAATGTTAGCGAAATAATGCCCTTTATAATGATACATAAACGAAAACATTCTAAAATATTAAAAATGTCACGGAAACTATTACATGGAGTAACTTAGGAATACGAAATGTAAAATAAACACATTGGTTGTACAATTATTATTATTTAATAACCATTAGCACATAATATAGAAACCTAGAAGACTTTTTACGTAAGATATACCACATCTTTTTATTTAGAAATATGATTTTCACTTATATATTACTAGTGGTACCCACACGGCTTTGCCCGTAGACGAAAATTAAAAGGTCAGTTGGTTCGCCTGTATATTTACAAGTAATGGATGATGAATTTATCGCCAATTTGCTCTGTTAATTTGCTTGCCCATGGTCGCATATGGTAGATGGCTTGTCCATGTTATGATAATTTGCTTGTTCACGTTATAGTAATTTGTTCGTCCATGTTATAATTTGCTCAGTAAAAAAGAGTAGAATCGAATTTTGAAAAGCTCGCTTCGAGGTACTCACCCCCATGCTACGAAACAATTTTGTGCCAAATTTCATGAAAATAGGCCGAACGGTCTTGGCGCTGTGCGCGTTACAAACATCCAGAGATCCAGAGACACAGACCTTCAGCTTTATTATTAGTAAAGAAATTGACTATTCATGTGTTCATAAAAACTAAATTATTAACGAGTGATTTAACAAACCTTCTTAACCCTGGAGAGCTCGCGCGGGGTCCTGAGTCTCCCCGCGTGAATTTGGTTTGATATGGTTTAAGAGTCTGTAATTTGTTCTTTTTTTTTTAAATATATTAAATATTTCTTGCAAACGTGTTATAGTAATCAACATAGTCGTTGCAATTGTTTTTTTTTAATGTGAAAAAATATCTTTTTTACAAATTTACAATGAACTTTTGCTAAAATGACGTTTAACATGCGAGTTCTACTGAGTTAAGCATAATACAGTGTATCTTAGTATATACAAAGTATTTCTATAGGCCCATTATTGTAGACCAATATTTTCAGTCGCGATACTGCTGAAACATTTATCGTAATATTCATCAGTTCTTTTTAAAGAGGATATTTATAGAAACGAAATAAATAAACAAAAAACTCCACTACAAATGGGAAAAACAGGAAAGCAATTACAATAATATGGCATGGATCATTAAAAAGATTTATAAGCAACAATCTGGAAGATACCTTAAAGTAAGTAGGTCCATTACGTATTTGAATTTGTTGCATTCATTTCGAGATATATTGCATTGTTTTACGGAATGTACTTGAGGAAAACTCCTAACCTTATTAATTTTTATTTTCAATTTTTTAATTTTCTGCGATATGCTGAATACGAAGAAAAGTTCCTGTTTCTAAAAAGAAAATTGCATACATTGTTTTCCAAGAATGATTATCATCTACGTAGGATTTTAATATAATCGTATTTATTGAGGTGAGAAGGTAACCGGCAGTATTTGCAAAAATGAGTTTTCGAGTTATTTAAAGAAACATGTTTAAGATTCAATACTAACAATAGGAAAACCTTGAAATTTGACGTATTTTCTTTGAAAAACAAATAAGCAAGCTTGTATAATAAAACCAACGTACAATAAATGACAGAAATAAAAAAAAGAAGAAGAATGATTTGTGGTTACTGCTCTTTATTTGCCCACGGCAGTTTAACGCGCGTGGATGTTGTTAAATGTCTGTTAACAGTTCCGATTGTTTCTGTTGAACAGAGAAATCATATTGTTAGTTTACAAATTTAAAAAAGTCTTGGTACTATTTTATCTAATAAGCTCATGTTACTTTATATTTATCATCATCTTCTTCTTCTTCTTCATGGATTAAGCTTTCAGCCTGTGACACTTACGGAAGATAATTAACTCTATAAGATACAGTACATAAATACATTTCTTAAATATGTCTCGTTGGTGGTCAGAACCTAATTGCTCTGTGTGAAAAAATGTTTAGTCGCATAAATTTAAAAACATTCGTAGCTGATTTCAGGTAGTTAAACTCCCTCTTGGCAGCTTGTATTATGCTGCGTTAAAACGCTTGCATGTGTATAAATTTAGAAACTCCTTCAAGCTAATTTCATGTTCTAAAATTTAATCTCGAATATCTCTACATGTGGTGACAGAGTTTGTTAGGTAATATTGTTAGAAATTAAGGGCTCACAAATTGAGGCTTTTTCTTGTAGCTGCTAGGTGTTTTTTTTTTTTTTTTTCGCTTTCTTTATGCAGGGTGGTCCGAAAAAATGGAACTTTTTTTAACAATATTAATAAAACCAAGAGTGACGGAAGAAAAACATTTTTTTTCCTGAAAGTTGAAAATGTAAAACTTGTTATTTCAAAATCAGTAACAGAATTTATCTTTTTTTTAAATTGGGTCTTTTGGATGGCATCCTCCTCTACGAATACATTCTTGATATCTGCTGTTGATGTTGATTTCCTTATGGACCTCTGCAACATTTCAGCTGCAGTTTCTGTTTCAGCTCGTCCAGAGTTCTTAGCTATTAAAAAAGATAATTCTGAATAAAGTTTGTTGTGCTGACTTGTTGCAACGGATGATAGAGAATCTCATTATTAGACTTCAAGAATGCATTTGTACTACCGTGCACAATCTAAAGGATGTAATTGAAAAAAAAAATTAATTTGAATTTTGACATCTTGAATTCAAATTATGTTTTTCGCAATCACGAGTGTGTGTATGTAGGCGTGTGTGTTTGTGTGATCGGGGTATGTGTTTGTGTGTACGGGTTATGTGTATGTGTGTGTAGGCATGTATGTTTGTGGCTGTGGGGGGGGGGGGTATGTGTTTGTGTGTGTAGGCATATGTGTTTGTGTCTGTGTGCTGGCATGAGTGTGTGGGTAGTTGTGTGTTTGTGTGTGTAGGTGTATGTATGTGTGTGTGTGTGTGTAGTTGTGTATGTATGCGCGTGTGTGTAGGACATGAATGCAACCCGGAGACGGCTTTCGCTAAAGGAGCAGCATCGTGAGGAGCCAGCCGGTCCACGGGGATGGTGCGGAGGGTGGCGGTGGGAAAAATCAAAGGAACGTCAATTACTGTCAAATGAGACAATAAGCAATCGTGATTGCTCAAAAAAGATACATTAGATATAATATTACTTAAACCAGAAAATCGCCGTCAAGGTAGGACGGGTGAAAATTGCTTCTACATTTACACGAAGCAATTGCCTGATTGGTGATATTTTGATAGTTGACATTTTAGCCCCAACTCCAATAGATGAACCCAAAACTCCAGTTGGTAGCCTTCATTGTTGACCAATTTTTTGTTTCTTCATTCTCCTAAAATGACGCAGTCTTACCAGTAAAATAGTTAAGTTACCGAATCCAGTCCAGTCTTGTCACAATAAAGCCCTTCCCTGGATGTCAAATTTTGCAAGAAAATATTATCAAATTATCATACCGTGGTGCGAGTTTCAATGTTGATGACGTCAGGAGAGTTACTCGATCATTGGCTGTTGTATGTATGAGGGTGTCAAGTTATAAGGTCTGTGAGTTTTTTAAACTTACAAATGTATGTAATTGAACTAAATGAACATGCATCAGTTTTTATTTGTAAAACTGTTATTGTTTTAATAAAATCTTATTGAAACAAAACATATGCACAAAATATAAATAGAAAATACATTAAAGATGTTCTGGAGTCTTTAAATCCAAAAGCAATTAAATGTTTATTATAAAGACGCTAGAAAATTCCAAAAAAAAAGACGAAAAAACGTATGTCAATGCATTATTTCTTTTCGTAATTACTATGCTTGAAATATAGACATAAATAACATGGAAGTAGCGAAGAAGTTTGTAAAGACCAATATTAAAATTTTAAACAAACAAAAAATTCTAACAAATTGTTTACACAAATCATGAATTCTTTTTTTTCTTCTTTAGCTTAAAAATTAAGCAAACTGATGTCTTTTTCAAACAAAAAAGCTCGTTTCAATCATTAACTAAATGATTTTGTAAGTCATTAAGTTAAATGACAAGTTATATTTTTTGACTTGTAAAATTCCAATAAACGTTGAAATATCACTTTTTCTAATGTGTTCTGTTATTAGCTGTACTTCCACGAAAGAAAATAGTAAATGTTTTATGCCTCCAAGAAATATTTTGAATGACTTTGCTTTTTTAAATAGGATGAGTTAATTAAAAATGAGCAAGAAAGAACTTTTGCATCGTGAAATAGCAGAAAATGTGTGACATTGGACAAATTGTGTCACTTCAACGGAAATTAGAAATAGTTAAAAGAAAAAAAATTGAATAATGAGTTATTTTCCTGCAATTCTGTTGTGACTAAAACCTTATTTCAGCCTGGAGTGTAACTGACCAAAATTTATTTTTTTACAGAATTTTATCCATTCAATTATACTACGATATTCTTGTTTGTTTGAAAACTAAGAGGTAGCTATAAAATGAAAAATTCATTTTCTCCAATTTTTGAAGCGCATAAGCAAAGAAAAAATTACTCTATCTTGCATATTCAAGTTGCTTTTAAAGTATCGATTAATATTTATATCGAACAGAAAACCAAATCTGAATCATTACATGTTTTATTTGTCTAACAATTTTTGCTGCCAATTTGAAATTTTTAATTTGTCTATGCCTGATTACTCATTTATACTTACGGTTAAATAAAGAAGAAAACATGACATTATATTATAACTTAAGATTCATGTACTAATGAAGAAAATGAAACACATAATCTTTCTTCTTTTATGTCAAAATCCACTATAATATTAAAATCTGTTCGCGTCCGTCTGTCTGTCTGTCTGTCTGTCTGAAGATCGATCTTCTCGAGAACCACTGCGAATCGGGAGTCAAACGAGATACCGATCAATTCGAAATTTCCAAAGAAAACAATAGGACCAATCTCATAATTGTACGACTTTAATTAGCGGAGATATTAATTAAAACGTTAATTAACATAACGCTATTCAGGAATTTTTATTTCTTTCCTGTTGCCATTTTGCATATGGGTGAGCAAATAAAATTCTAATAATTGTGTCAAAAGAGATTTTTTGGCTGCTGTCCAAATCTTAAAACAACGTTTCCATCTAGAATTTCATTTTTAATTAGTTTAAAATTGGTTGCTCTATTCGGACATTGATCGTCTGTCCTTTCTTATTTTTTCACATTCAACGTTCTTAACTCTTTTCAGCATATGAAAAATGTTTCTTTAGTAATGTTTATTGATTGAAGTGTAAGTTTATCATTCACCGGCCTCATATTTGGGTACATTTAGGATGTGCGACTAATTATGTTTATTTTGTTGGACTTTTTTCCGTCACATGGGTGAGTTTTCGAATTGTAATAAATCTCTTTTTCCTTCCTGTTTCGATTTTTGCAATACAGTTTGTATCGTTAAAAGAACACGTTAAATTAAGATTGTTTGGATTTCTTTAAGTGAAACAGAGTTGAACAATAAAGATTGTTTTTAAGGATTTTAACTAAAGCTTAATTGGAATCTGATGGCTTGATATTAAATTAATGCTTATTGGTATTTAATAAGTCTTGGTGCTTTAGTTTCACGTAATCAACAAAAATGTGTGTATCATTTTATGTAAAAAGCTGATTGTAATTGTACATAAATATTTCAGATATATTCTATCAGATTTAATTCAGTTTAAAGTGAGCACATATTATAGTTGAGAATGCATATATTTTCATCTTTTGTGCTAATTGAAAATACTCATAACTTGTATTATTGATAAATATGATTAACGTTGAAGAGGTTTTTGCCAAAAATATGCTCTACTGGTGTTTTGCAAACTTTGCATTACGCGTAATTATTTACTCCTTAGCGCTTTAGAAACTGATGGCAGAATAATACAAAAACATCAATTATACAGCTCTTTCATTTTTTAAGTAGCCCGTGCAACGCCGGGCACGCAGGCTAGTTTAAATTTAAAAGATGTTTCCAAATTTAGTAGTATCTTCCAGAGCATATCTCTTACATAATTTTTTATAAGAAATATAATACTTTCTCCATCCTAAGATGTACATTTTCATAAAGGAGCTGTTCAATAATGTCCGGTATTTATAAGTAACCGCTCATCATCTCCACTTTAACAAGAAAATAATTAGTTTCCCTATTTTCCTTCTTATTCTAATTGATTTAACCGCATTGAACAAGTTTCATTGTTTGCAGAACAGTTGGGAATTTCAAGTGTTAACAAACTTTTAAATATGAAAATTTTCTCGTCTCTATATTGGAATATTATGTGAAATTTCTTGCTTAAAATTGATATCAAAGCATTACTCGTAGTTACCTAAGCATGTTTATCAAGTATTAAAGGGGAAAGGAGGGCACGTGTGAGCATGGGGCACATGGGAACATGGTACGTTTTACTAGGATAATGTCGAGAGAAAATCTTTAAAAATTCTCAAGTAATGGCAGTACAAGTCCAACTTCTTGGAGAAACTTTTAGAGCAATGATCCAGTTTATGTTTCTGTTGTGTCAAATTCTTTGTTTAAGCATGTAAGGAATGTAATTTTATCGCTTTTTCTTCAAGTGAAACTATATTTTAAATTTATTAATAAACTAAACTTAATGATTTTTTAAAAAGATTAGTTTTAAGGTAAATGACGGGGCACTTATGAACACAACATGTAGGAGAACATGGGACCAGGGCGGTCATTCCAAGCTCGTCAACTTGCGAGATCGAGATTCTCGCTCACGTGATCGGTTTTGATGTAGAAATGTCGCAAAGTAGTACTCTAATCTACTCGAACTTAGCTTGCGGCTAGGTTCGAATAGATTAGTTTACTACTTTGCGACGTTTCTACGTCACAACCGATCACGTGAGCGAAAATCTCGATCTCGCAAGCTGACGAGCTTGGAATGACCTCCCAGATCCCGCATCCTCTCCGTAACATAAATATTAGTGTTGGGTTTATTATAAGTGTCGAAAAAAGTCTAAAGATTTATATTTAATATTTTGCTACAGTTGATTTGTAAATTTACTGTTTTGTGTGAATCCAGTGATTACATCATGCTAAGAAACATTAAAAATTGACAAAGAGTAGAGTTATACAGTTCGAAAAAAAATATTTTCTTATTGAGAGTTACTGTTCAATTTAAACACAGTACAGGTTACAAAGGGTTCAATGTAATTGGTATATACGTGTAGCTTTCATATTAAAGAATTTTTCGTTTAAATATGATGCTTCTCCTGCATTTTCAACTCTGTTCATACGTGCCCAAGGCTTGTTCACATGTGCCCCTCTATAAAGGCAATATGAACAGTTGAAGGCACTTTTTAAAAATTCCATTAAGCAAAGAAATAGCTTTATAAAAAATCTGAGAATATTAAAGGGCACAAAGAAAAGACAATTCAATCATGGGGACACTCTTGCTATGAGAAATTGTTAGCATTTTTTAAAAATTATGAAATGAAAAAAAAAATGTTCACATGTGCCCCCCTTTACCCTATAAAGTAGCATACAAAATTTTAACTGAATCTGAGAACTGAAAATTGGTTAAAAAAAATTAATGTAAATACTTTATTGCATTTATTCAGGTAAAGCTGAAACAAGTGTCTTTAGAAAGCTCGTATATTGAGTAGAGTTGGGGAGAGTTTTAAAAACTGGACCAATGCTTAGAAATACTGATTTTGATTGATACGTTTTGTTAATATGTGCACGCATTTTTTACCTCTTTCTGAAGGAATAGATATTAAAACTTAGCCAAACATTGGAATAAAATCCACAAAATCTTAGAAAAACTGAAGTCTCTTTATTTCAAACACTGTATTCGAAAAACCAAAAACCTCCGGTTAGCTGGAGCTTCTTAAGGTGCCCCTAGCATTCTCCGTTTCCAAAATCTTTTAGTCAAAACCTCAATAACTGTATTTTTTCTATATGATGCTTTGTTCAAAAACCATAAAACAACAATTAATTAATCTGAATCGTAACTGATTGAATATCATTACAACCAAAAAGTACAGCAAATGTTTTCTGCTTAATTCAAATAAAATAGTGAAACTTTATTTTTTGAAAACTTCTAAACGGCAAAATTTCAATGGAGATCCTAATTTTTATCCATATGTATATAAAAATATTATTAAAAATAACAATAACTCTCTAACATCTTTACTGACGCAAAAAGCGTGCATAAGAAATAATTTTCCAACAAAATTGTGTGTCGACAAATTAGTTTTTTGGATATCGAGTTTCGAAAACTACTTTGATTAGCTAATTAAACCTTAATTAGATTGCTATTAGCTAGTTTTTTACGCATATTTACGCTGAAATGGCTTTAAACATGCACCAGGGACTTGCTATAAAAAAACGGCTTTTAAAGTGGATATTAAATGAAAAAATACCAAAATAAGAACGGATGCTTTCGGTATTAAACAGAAAAGGCTTAAGTTTTTGCGTTATCGAAATGTTTGTAAAAAAGTTGTAAGAAGATGAAACTTATAGAAGTATACTGCCAAAAGGCTTAAAAGAATGACCTTAATACCCTTTTTTCATAAGCTAAAAGTCTTTATTAAGAAAAACAATATCTTGTTTTCGGAAAACCGATGTACTTTTCAAAAAAGAAATGTTGAAGCAACTCGTAGCGTAAACCCATTGATAAAAAGGTTTAGCTGAAATTAAAAAGTCAATTTGATAGGCTCAGTTGAGATTAATGAAATCGAAATTTAAAGGCTTTTAATATTCTTCCCCCCCCCCCCCCCCTTTTGAGTGAAATGAGAGATAAAAAATTTTGCGTATTAAATAAAAATCCACTCTCTAAGATTCGTTGGGTATGAAAAATTCGGCTTCATAAATGTTTACTTTCAAATAAAATCATATATTCTTTTATCATAGTGTATTTCAATGTATCCCGAAGCCTGATTGTATGTGATTTACTTCCCCATGAGGTATACATGCGTAAATAGTCGCAATATGCAAGATCAGTTTAGAAGCATAGGAAGTTTTACATCAACATGACTCAATCTGTGGCTCGAAGGTTACATGTAACCCGCTGAATCCTCCAAATGTAATATAAAACATTTAACAATGAAAAATCATGCATAGAAACTAAACTATGTGCTAAACGTATGCAAAAAAACTTACAAAAGTGTAATTTACAACAAATTTTAGTCTTCTAAAATAATAGGAAGAATAAAGAACTTAGTTGTTTCTATTAACCCCAGAGTGCAATACGTATGGGGCAAATTGAAACATATAATTTGCACGACAAATATAGCAGGGTAAGTGAATCACAATAAAAATGCCAATAATGGGGAAATGACATTAAATTGGAGTAAAAGGAAGTCATGTGATGCACACATCGTTTTTAAATTCAACTGCTCTTAATATTTCTCTATTGAGCCCAATTATGAATTGAGGCAGTGAAAAGCAAAGGGGTGTAAGGACCAAAATTAAAAATTTGGAGATAATCAGTACAAATGGTAGAGAACCTCTCCTCTGTTTTAAGGCAAGAAATGACACTAATAGCTCTGGTGGGTATGCATCAATTACATTTTGCTGTGTTTTACTTACGTAATGCTATAAGCTAATTTACCAAAGCAAATCATTTTTTTTTTTTTAAATTTTATAAATTTTTTAGTAAAAATTAGATTTATAACTCTTAAAAAATACTCCTGAAAGTACATAACTGAAGAAAAATTATAAAATTTGCCCTATATTACTTGTTAACACTTTTGATGACGGCACCAATCGCACAGAATTTAAGTAATGCTGTAAACAATTTTATCAAGTAAAAAATAAATCGTATTTAAAACTTATAATTTTTAATTAATAAAAAATAGATTTACAACTCCTAAAAATACTCCTCAATCTACATAACTCTAGAACATGTATGACACTTGCTCTATATTACTTGTTAAAGCTTTTGATGACGCACCAATGTCATAAAACTTGCTCATTGCTATATACAATTTTATCAAAAATTAAACATTTTTTTAAACTTTATATATTTATTTTAGTAAAAAATAGATTTATAACTCGTAAAACATACTCCCAAAAGTAGATAACTCAATTAAATTTATAACATTTGCTCTATTTTACTTTTCAAAGCTTTTGATGAAGCACCAATGTCACAAAACTTACGTAGTGCTATGAACAATTTTATCAACTAAAATTAATCATTTTTTTAACATAATATTTTTTTAACAAAAAATAGATTTATAACTCTTAAAACATACACTTGAAAGTACACATAACTCTAAAAAATGTGCAATTCCTGTGTCTTCATTACTTGTTAAAGTTTTGATGATGCACTGCTTTCATAAAACGCAACACTATAACCAATTTTACAAAGTAAAAATTAATCATTTTTTTAACTTCATATTTTTTTTAATAAAATTAGATTTATAACTAATAAAAAAATCTCTTGAAACTACCCATAACTCTGGGAAGCTTATAATACTTACTCTACAGTACTTGTTAAAGCTTTTGATGACGCAACAATGTCATAAAACTTGATGCAACGCTTAGTACATTGCGAATAATTGACAAGAGATAATATGATGAACGTGACTTAGGGAACCCTTTTAGAGCATATACGACCGAATGTCATTAAATTTGTAAACCAACTACTCTCTTCTGTGCGTTTAGCATTTTGAAACTGTCATATATGCTTTAGAGGTATACTGTAAGCAGAGCTTCGTGATTAGATTTATGTGTTAGAAACGTTTCACACAGCTGAGGAAGTTTGCTGAAGTAATTATAATATTAGTACGTTAATATGGTTTTACTTCAACACCTTAAAATTTAAGTTAGAGTATTTCATAAACCCTCAATTTGTAACCGGTGAACA